>NC_091116.1:5396620-5693385 GCF_024713975.1 Paralichthys olivaceus
ATCCCAAATTCTCTTTTGTTCAGCAGGATGATGGTGAGTATAAGTTCCATTTTAGCTTCCTTGAGTGAAAGGTTGTTTCAAGCAGTATTTTTAATGGGCTTGGACGAGGCTGCCCACTTCTCGCTATCTTGGCTACACTGTTAAACTTCACGAGTCGTAGAAACTTTTAGCTCTTCGGCATGTGGGTGCCTGTCAAAGAGCTTAATTAAACTAATTATCCAACCGGAGCTCTGTTAGTCAAAGTGATTAAAGTTTTAGTCCTTCTGATGGTGTATTATCAAACCCCTATAATTTTCTCTGTAATTTAGAATTAATTGGAAATAATATGTACGCTGCACTGGGCACATAGTGTGGCCCCTCTAATCTATGGCCTTTGTAAGTGGTTGAGATAAAGCTAACCTTTTCCCCTTTCATACAGGTTCAAGTTAATTAAATCTCCTTTTATATTATAATACAAAACGCACATTACCTCCGTTAACATGCCTCCTCGAGCCAGGGCCAAGAAAAAAAAAAAAAAGCTAATAGAGGGATTGAATCAAGAAAGAGGAGAGCAAAGGGAAAAAAAGTAGTAATTTTTCCCCCTTCTTCATTTTCTGAGAGAAGTGAAGTGTCAGCAAATTCAGGGTGGTGAAGGCAAAATTAATTATTTCAGCTTGATAAAGCTTTTCATCTCTCTGACTCCTTGCACTGAAAAAGCCAATTAATGATGTCAAACATGCTCTCCCTCTCCAGGGACAGCCTCCGCTCTGATGAGTGTGTTTACCTCAATGGGACAGACTGAGTGAGCTCTGTGTGTGTGTGTGTGTGTATGTGTGTGTGTGCGCGCTACCTCCCCGCCCACCACAGGACCTTCCTTCCTAATCAGGGCCCACCTGTCAGGTCCCTGCCTCATTATCTATGTACAGAGAGGCCGTTTTGTCAGGGCAGCTTCTTCAGCAGCCAGCCGCCTTCTGCTCGCCATGCGGGAATGTATGGCGCTGTCCTCTGTGAGATAATTCACTTAATTATGGGGTAGAAGTGGCCTGAAGCAGGAATAGGTCAACACAAACTGACATGTAGCTCAGTGCGTGGCTCATACGGCGTCAACTATGTGCCGACCCAGAGACAAGAGCATACAAATTTCTCCCATCCGAGGAAAGGTTAGCTTACTAATTAACTGACTGGGAAGATTGTCTTATCTCGGGCTCCTGGAGCACTGCGAGGTCAGAGGTCACAGTCAGCTACAGCAGCAGCCCTGAGGGAGGCAGTTAGTTTCCTGCTCGAGCACGCTAAGTCATTAACGCACTTAACTGCATGATTTAACATACAAGTTGAAACTGGGGTTTTTTGGGGTTGGTAGACAGACTATCTCTTAGACCACTGGGATCAGGTTATAGAATAACCTCATATAATTAACGCTCAAAGATACATTTGTAGAGTTGTTTAAATTGCTCACTAAATCAACAGTGTGCTGAACTCTGTCGACCTGAAACTATCGATCGTAATAATTTTGGAAATTTGGTGTTTTCCATTATTTCTGCTGGCTTTACTTACAGAAGGTTCAGACTTTTGTTACCACACATGTGAAATCAAAGCCCAGATGGTTGGTAAAGGTGTTCCACAAGGATGTGTGTTGGGTCCCCTGTAGTTGTGCAGAGCCAGACCTATCTCCACAGCACCATTCCTCTCAACATACTGCTGTTAAAACACTTTACCTTTTTTGTATTTCTTCCTAATAGTACTTGGTGGGGCTATGTCTTAATTTGTTGACATCCAGACTTCTTTAACTTCAGTATTTGAATATATAAAATCCAACAAGGCAATGTATATACTTCCCCAGAGTACAGAGATGTGATGCATCGCTCCAAATAAACACTATAAACAGGAAGTAAAGCCTCATTCCTTACTTAGATCATTTAAACTCCTACCAGCATGAAAACAATTGAAGTCTGATACTGGAATGGACTTTGTTTCTGCAAAAATTCAATATAAACCAATATGTACACAGGAAAATGGAGATACTGTGCTGCCACTGAAAACCACGAACCACTCGATTTGAGACACCATTGCGTTGGAGGTTATTTTCCTGTGAAATCCTTGGCTCAACAAATTACAAACTGTGAAGACATTATGAATATAGCCTGCAGCTCATCAGCAGCTGCAAAACAAAGAGCCACATCAGCATCTCTCCACAGTCCAGCTCATCTCGTAGATATTCTCTGATATTCTCACTCTACTTTTGCCTTATTTTACTTTCTAATATGTTTTTTGTTTTGTCTCATGCTTGAGTTTCTGTAGGTGGAGGTTCGTCTTTGTCAGGGAACTGTTGTAGCAGCCGCTGCCGACACAAACACTTCTCTGATTGCAAATCAACCAACAGCTCTGATGAACTGTATCCGTCTTTTATATACAATATTAATAAGTCCAGTGTGTTGGCTGTGTGAAGCTGTATCACACTGTTTCCTGATTATATGCTTATTAATGATTGTGTGTGTGTTTACTGTGATCGTCTGTGTTCTGACAGATCATCAGCAGGACAGATGAGCTGTTTCACAGAAATTGTGTTGTGCGTGTGTGTGTGTACATATTTGTGGATAAATATATGTGTGTCTGTGTGGGTGTTGTTGGACAGGGTGAGAGTGAAATATGGGTTTGGACAGAGAGATGAGGGTGCTGGCACTGATCGCTGACAGTGTGATCAAGATGTACTTGACTGCTGTGTGTGTGCGTGTCTGTTTGGGAATCATGTGTGTATGTGTGTTTGCTGGCGTCTAAATATCCCTGTTGCTCCCTCCGACCTCCCCAAACTTCATCCATTCTGAAAGACGACGATGATTTAGCGTCGCAACTCTCCAATGCAACACACACACACACACACACACACACACACACACAGCAACATGCACAAAGAGACACAGAGATACACACACACACACTTATGGGAACCATGTGGGACAGACTGTCTCTGACATTACAACCATCATCTCACTCACTCTTCTGCCCACGTCTCCCTCGTTAAACCTTCATTTGCAAAGGTTGTGTGTGTGTGTGTGTGTGTGAACCCATCTTTGGGAGAAACCCAGCTTGTCAGGCTCCTCCAAGCATATTGATAAAATTAATGCCTGCTCGTTTATGGGAATGAAGTGCGCTCTCTTTTACATCTCTGCCTCTCTTGAAGCTGATTTAGTCGTCAGTCAGCTGTATGCACTTTACACTACACATGTGTGGGCATGTGTCTGTTTGTATTTGACTCATGTAAGTTATGTTACTGCCCAGGATGCTTTATCAAAATACCATGACTGCTTTGTACTTTTTTAAATCCCATAAGTTCCCTAGAGGAAGCAGAACCAGAGGCTGCAGGTGAGAAGAATCCGATTGACGTGTTTTGAAAGGAATTAAACTTGTGTGAATAACCACTTAACAGCAGGAGCCACTTGGATTAAATTAAAAGTCTCAGTTGATTAATACGTTATAAGCTCATGAAGATGTTTAAGATCTGTTTGTAGAGGTTATCAACCGTTAGCGCCCTCATATATTTCAGATTTTAATGTGTCATGCTGCACATGAGCTGGAGACATTCAACAATTTACTGTTCACCTATAAAATACATGGTTTAATTGTAAAATATCAAACCTCAATCACAGGATTTGAATCAAGACATCTCAGGAATCACAGATGTATCGACTGTCACTTTAGTTTTTTCCCTAATATCCGTATATGCCCCAAAAATCATTTTTTGTCAAAGTGGAACCAAAACATTTGTGTATGTTTAACAGGTCCAGATCGACTTGTTATTTCTTTCTACCTGTATCCAGTGAGTTATATTTCACACTCATGGAAATAACAATCAGTTACAATAAACAGTCAAGTTAGCGCCGCACATGTGGAAAAACTACCACGAATGTAGATTTGTATCCGTGGTTTGGAGAGAGTCATTTCTCCGTAAAGTTTTTACCAAACCCTCCATTTGTATAAAGACGTTACACAGAGTAAAATTCAGTTTGGTAATTCACTCCAAATGACCGATCCTGCCAAGTAAATCTCCGAGCCTTGTGTTTTGTTTCCACACTGATCCTCTGTTAATAGACGTTTCTCTCTCTGTCTTATTGTGTCTCTCTCTTCCTCCTGGTTTCAATTGAGTGTTTGCTCTTTCTGGCTTGACAGGGGGATTTCCACCTACTGCCAATGCAAAGAGTGACACGATGAATTATGTTCACTACGAGAACAGATTATCCGTATGATTAGTATTCATTCAGCGTTGTTTGTTATATTTTACCAACGATAATAATCCTTGTTTTGCCTTGAGACGATTTTTTTGCAATAACCGAAGTAAATCGATACTGTCACTAATTTCTGATGATGGTAACTCCCACTCTTCATCTTTTCATCGCTCCTTTTCTTTCATCCCTTCCCTCGTCACAGTCCTCGGCACGCCGCACTCGTCGCGAACGTGTTTGACATTAAGTGTCAAAACAGGCCACATTGTCTTATTTCTGCCTGTGACATTTTCTTTCTCTTTTTTTCCTCCCTCGCTCTCATCCCCTCTGCATCATCTTTTATGTGTGATTTCTCTCTGCCAAATTCCTCCATGGACGTCCACAGGCAGTTTCTTCTTTTTTCTTCTTGAGAATGAAAGATGCCCTTGTGAAATGGATGGCTCATCTTCCTTGACAGACTTCCCAGTCGTCTCCTCATTTGAACTTCAGAGTCCAGTGTGTGGTGGTTGATTCAAATAAAGTTTTTTCTGACCAAGGGAAACTTTATATGCACTTAATTTTAATTATCTAACCAGCAATATTATTTATAATGATTGCAGCAGTATTTTCATCTGAACCGACCTTTTACTGCATGCGTTCAGTTTTCGGTGACAAACCATTAACAGCGTGAACGTTTCTATCCCGATATTGACACAGACACAACACAGTAATGGTTTCCTCCTTTAATTTCTCACTATGGGTAAAGTGAGGGAGGGATCCTGTGGAGAAGAAGAGGATGATGGGACAGCGGGGGGAGGGTGGAAACCTCAGTATTGTCACAACTATCAATTTGTGGCCAGTTGGAGATGTTGACATCTGCATTCTTTCACGTTCGCTGTAAGTCATCGCTCGGCCCAGAGACCAGCTCTGCTTTATTTATCTTGACGATACTGTGGTTGGAAGAAGTCTCCATCCCAGTGTGTGTGTGTCTGTTTGTGTGTGTGTGTGTGTGTGTGTGTGTGTGTGTGTGTCTGTGTGTGTTTGTGTGTAAACTGTTATCAGTGTCATAAAAACCCCATTTACAGCTTAAAAACATCACCAGCTCTGCTAATGATTCAATTTGTTCAAGGAATTATAGTTAAATCAAAGAAACGTATAGAATTTATACGGTTTTACAATTAGGACAGATTATTACACTTTGCTGATATTTACCTCCGCTATGGTGGTTGTTATGATTTCTTAAAAATGCTGCGCCCAGTCCATGCCAACAGTTGGGAGGGATGTTTTTGAACCAGTTACTCTGCGACTTACAGCATGCCAAACCATTGTCATTTATTTCTTTAGTGTGAATTTACATGTTTAAAATCAGTGAGACAGAATGTCCACGCTGCAGCATTATGTCTCCCTCAGGCCAAACATCAAGCGGATCCATTTCCATAACTTTATTGGAAAATCTGGAAACGTCATTTGTCTCTTTTGACTTGTCGTTTGTGGGAGTGTGGAGCTCCTGTCTTCCTCCTGTGTTTCAGCACAACCTGTGTACATGATGCATTTTATGATCTTCTAAAGGCCGTAAACGCTGACATCAGCGTCGCTCTAAAGTTCAGTGACGGCTCTCAAGTTCCCTGAAACGCTGCTGTCAGATCCCTGTTCCTCTTAGAGCTACTGTCTGGTTCCCATGAGCTGTGAAACAGGATCATGGCCAGTCTGCAGATTTAACAATGCTTTTATATGAATGACGTTTTCAGTTCTGACACAGGATATGTCCACTTTAATAGGAATTATGAGCTAAATGTCAACATTCAATCCTATAACAGTTTTTTTTCTGCAAGAGACATGGATTTTAGAGGGAACATAGAGGGTCTTTGTGGTAAAAGTACACAGTTCGCTTGATTTTGGTCACTTGACTCCTTTCTTGAGCACAGAAAGTACAAAAAACACAATAAAGCCAACTGTCATTCTGCAGTTAAAAGTGAATAAGAGGAAAGTAACATTTTGCTGTCTCTTGTCGGGAAAGACAATAAATAAATAAATAAATATCGCAGCTTGCCAAGTGATGCCAAGACAGAATTAAGATCATATTTCTCCCTGAAACAATCATTTGGAAATCGTTTGAGACCCACTGCTGTGTCTCAATTTGCATACTTCCACTTTTAAGTCTGCTATTATGAGTTCATTGATGCTGACAAGTATTGCAACATGCAGTGCACCAAGTACGCACATGTTGCTCTCACAATTGTCAATTGTTAAAACTTTTGAAAATGGCGGTCGAGGTAAGAGGGCACCCTAATGTAAAATATCTCCATCGAGCCCTATCGTACAAATCCTGTGGATCTTTTTGAAATATTTGATGAAAAGTGAATATTCACAGAACTAGCTGGCGAACGTCTTTATCTGGCAACTGATCACTAACCTTTGTAAATGCGACAGAGATTATGGACTTTGAAGAATTGTCCTTCAGTGTTGTGGCATTCAGATTGCTTTTCGATGTCTTGCTCAAGGGCACCTCTTCCGGATTTGTGCTATCAAACAATTAATGGGGCTTGAACCCGCGTTCGTTGAATCCGTCTTTAACCACAGAGCCATCGTGCCATTTCTCTCCCCGGCAATTTGAGAGGTCTGCCAGTAACCCACGCTCGGTGATTGCAGGCTGCTGCATTTGATGACCTGAGGAATGTAAAGCGATATGTATCTGCATATCACAACCAGATTGAAGAGGAGATTGGAAGAGCGCACTCGCGTTCAATGACCGTCTTGTCTTTGGTTATTTGTATGTGCGTCAGTCATTCGGTCGATGGGTCTCCTGGTGTCTGTGTTTCCTTCTAAAGTTTGAGAGTGACTACAAGAGGCTGACAATCAGGTCCAGGCCTGTATCTCTGCTCTGTGTCGTCTCAGAAAAGTCTGCGTCAACTCGGATTACTGTGATCTCCTTTCATTTGGCCTTCCACTCAGTCCACACAAACACACACAGATACAGAGGTGTACTCTCATCCACCCACACCATTCCAGGCACTTCTAAATGAAAGGGACAGTAGTGATGCCACAGGCCACAGGCCACCCAGTGCTGCAAATGAGTACCCTACACTACATCACACTTCATCAGTCTGCCCTCTCTGGGAGACCAGCAACTTCTAGTGTGTGTGTCTGTGGCTTTGCATTGCATCTTTTTTCAGCGATACGTTCAGTTTTGAGTCGTGAGACTGAACCAGAAAAGTGAAGTTGTTGCTGAAAAGCCAAAACAAAGAGCTGAAAGGGATTTGTAAAGGCTGCTGGCTCTGTTTTACTTTGAAATCTCTAGGGTTGAGTTATTCTCTGTATTCTCATGTTTCCCTCCTGATTGGCTCTTATCAGCGACGGATGCGAAAATGTTAACGCCTACTGTCAGCAGCAGTTCCACCTCATCATTGGTCCAAACACAGAAAGTATTTTCTGTAACTAAGCAACCAACTGTGACTAGACAATCTGCTTCCTTTACCACGGACGGTCATGTGGAATTTATTTGTTAGTATGGATGGAGATGAATTCTGAGATATAACCTTTGTGCCTTCTTCAGGTCAGGAGTGCAGAAAGTGGGAAAGTGAGAAGTAAACAAACTCTCAAGCTCTATTTATTTATTTTCCTTTTCACATGTGCACATGAAAATACTTTTGATGACAGAGCACTGTAATCTCCTCCTGAACACTTTTCTGCTCGGATGGAGTCGACAGACAACCTGGTTGGTCTCGGAACATGACGTTTGGTGTTTGCTTCTCTTTAAGACCTCCTACTGTGTTGATGCTACCGAGGCTTTGTCTAATCCTTTTTGTGTCTGTGCACTTGTTTATATCAGTGAGTGGAGGGAAATTAAATTGGACAGCAGAGCCTGGAAACTGGTGAATGTTATTAACACTTAAAGTATGTAGAATATGCAAACAGCGTGGTTACAGCCACCACTCCACACAGCTAATACAGTTTAGTGACTTTTTCAGCAGCAGTATCTTCATTCCCAGTTGGCAGCACTGCTCGGTATAATTACTGTAAACAAACGGCTCCGTGGTTGTGACAAGTGGTAGCTTTTATATTGAGAGCACATTTTACAGCATCCTCCATTTTCTCATGTTGCAAAGAGGAGCTTAGTAATTGTTCTGGCTGCTTTCTGTTGCTGCGTGTTTGTCCTCAGTGAAGTGTTACTAAAGAGGACGATCATGCTGCCTTCTCCTCTTTATATGTTGATCTGCCTCTGCTTCCTGTTTGGATCTGTATCCACACTAATACGTTGTAGTTTTTAAACGCAGCGACACTACTATTCTCTACTACTGGACTTTTGGAGCATCTAAAACTGCTGCTCCCTCCTGAACTCGCTACGGCACAGACCTGCCAAGTTGGCAGCGTTGGTATTTGGGATTTCTGGAAAGTGCTGAATCGAAGACACGTCGTCCATCTTTACGTCTATTGTGCGGACGTGTAATATTACTGATAAAGAGCTAAAAGTTTAAAACCCTTTTTTAAAATATATAAGCATTGATTGAGCCTGTGAATGCGGCTCCAGTTTGTGAACAGGTATCACACACGTGTCAGTGATCTTTTCCGTGAGTCACTTCATGAACGCTCTCTTCCTCTCCTTCTTCTGTCTGCCTTTGTGTTCCCCCCCCCCCCGTTAAATATCTGCTGTAATTTCGCTCTGAGAGCTACAGGCTGGATGTCGGGTTAAAGACGAGAAAGAAAAAAAAGAGCAGAAACAACCCAGGAATGTCATCCAGCCAGTGAGCGAGGCCGGGGCAGGCGAAGTGCAGAAGGGCCACAAGTCTTTGAAGTGCGCCTTGACAGTTGTGCACCCTGGACGCTCCTTGGCACAGCGCAGCGAAACCTGATCACGTTTCATTATTTTGATGGGAAAATCAGACAAACGGTTCACTTGAGGTTTATTTTAGTGCTGCTAACCTCTTGTCAAAGCACGGGGAACTTCACAGTAGTGCGTGGGCCCATGCACACACACACACACACACACACACACACACACACACACACACACACACACACACACACACACACACACACACACACACACTGTGTCTCTCCAGGATACCATGTGCAGTTCACTTTAGATTAAGCAACAAAGAACACATTCATCTTTTAAGGTTTTTAGGGCCGGCCAGTAGTTTGATGTTCCAGTCTGTTTTGTGTTTTGTTTTATTGTGCTGTTTCCTATATAACACACACACGCGCGCACACACACACTCTCACAACATCTGTGTTGCTGTTTGAGAAACGTCTGCATGGTGAGATTGTTGTTTTGTCGACATATCCCTTTGTCACAAAATATTTTTCTAGGTTTTTATCTGCGGTTTATCTTTTCACACATGATATGAATAAACAAATAACAAATATATGAGATATATAGATATTGGTCTCTCGTTGTGCAAAAAGACTTGTCTCAAGTATTTGGAAGACTAAATGTCTTTAGTTCATGTAAACATTTGAAGTATTTGATTTAAAATCTACATTGTAGCACGAAAACTTCAGGAATACACACACACATATATATATACTGTATATATATATATATATAAATATATATATATATATACAGAGCAGGAGAACGCACCCATAGCTCTCACCAAGCTGTTGGCTGTCATATTGCATTGTGGGTAATGCAAGCATTAGTGCAGGAGTGCATTGCTGGATTGGTCTATTTAAGTGTGTTGAGGTCACACACCGAGTAAGTGCTGTATGACTGTGTGTGTGTGTGTGTGTGTGTGTGTGTGTGTGTGTGTGTGTGTGTGTGTGTGTGTGTGTGTGTGTGTGTGACGCAGTAAAGCTGAACAGACAGTCTCTTGCTCCTGTGACTGACAGGCTACAAGGTCCTATTAGACGTTACATTTAAAGTGTCTTGTCCAATCAAAGTGTCCCTGACGGTTTGAGGGGAGGGTCAAAGAGGGACACTGTCATTTTTCCCCCCGTTGATTGACAGGCTACAAGCTCCTATTAGCTTCTCTGTCACTCACGGCGCCGCTGTTTGCTGCTCGCTGGTTGTTTTGTTGTCTGTCCGTTGCCTCACATATCACTTAGCATCAAATATCTGCTTCCTGCTTCATGAGGATTTCGATTTTGTGGGACTGGGTTTTTTTTCCCTGAAAGGGCGAATAATGAAACCAGCTTTTAAAGCCCACTTGAATGGTTTCCTATAGGATGTAATGAGATGCTGAGAGTGCAGCTAATCTCTATTCTTCTGCCTAAGTCCTCTGTTTAACCAGGGACACTGAATATATGGCGGGTACATGGCTTTCTCCTCTGCCCTGGAAGCAATCTGTTCACTTCAAAGACTAGAGAGGGGGGGTTGGTTAGGCAGCGTTTACTAAATCCCTGTCTTCATTTCTTTCTCTTTTCTCTTTGGGCCTCAGATTCCCATCAAGAGCTCTGCCTCCTGCCATTTCTTCTGTCACTCCTTCTCACACTGAAAAATGTCATCAACAAGTGTTAAATAGTTTGAGCCCCTCAACCCCTCTTTTCCCAAACTCAGTTTTCCATCCTCCATCCTCCTGAGAAGTTTTCCATCCTCCTGAGAAGTTATCCAATGTTCATGTGTTTTTGGGCACAGATGGCTGATGGGAGGGGGTGGGATCTGTCAAAGTCTTCCAGGATTACCAACCTGAGCTTTAAGACATTTTCAGACATGAACTCTGGAAAATGTCCAGAAAATTGAGTCAAAAAATGAAGATTGTCCGAGTCAGATCCAACGTGGAGAAAGTGTTTGCAGTGTGGGTAGAGCAGGAGGCCTCACACGTTTTTGTTTCCAGCACATCAAGCTGGCGTCGGCCCTTTTTGCCAAATGCTCTCGAATCTTTTCAAGTTGAAATCTTCGTCTGTTAGAAACAAACATTCTCCTGCTATATTCTCACACGGGCTCATATTTCGGGACGTTTTACTGGCAGGAAAAGTTCTGGAACACTATCGTACAATTGCCCTCTCACTTACAGCCCCTCTGGAAGTTTTCTGGAAAATATCTGGACTTCAGTGCATGTGTAAGAGGGTGTTCAGAACAACATTGGTGTTGGTTACAAAGCGCGGAGATGCTTCAGCAGCTAAAAGGGAAAGAGGACGGGTGGGGGCAAAGTAGCAGATCAGAAAGGCAACGCTCAGACAAAAAAAGGGATAATCCGTGAAATCTATCCGGGTCAAGGGTCAGCTTCCAGCCAGCCATGTGCGTCTAGGTGTGTGTTTTTGTGTGTGTGTGTGTGTGTGGAGATTAAGGAGACCATGGAGGAAATGAGGGGAGAGTTAAAGGGGTGTTTATCCTCTTTAAACTCACTTCACAGCCAACACACTGGGGAGCCCTGGGTGAGGAAACACACACACATATGCATGCACACACTAACACACACACACACACACACACACACACACACACACACACACACCCATACACACAATGCATATGCTAATCATTGTGAATTTTAATTAGCTCTCACCCGTTTCGCAATCAAACGGAAAACACATACAGTAATTGTCCCTCTTTACATACAGGAAACAGCTGCTTGATATAGACGTTTTCATTAAAACGTGGCGCTCTGAGTGTGTGTGTGTTTCTGCGTGGTTCTATGCACCGTACACATGTTAATGTCTGATCAGCTGATAAAGACTTCAAATTGTCTGTTCGATGCAAAAACACGTCAGCAGTTGCACGAGGAGAAGCATTTATCTGTTTTCTCTCTGTTTAGGAGGATGAAGTGATTTTCTGATCACAAAACTTAATATATAATCAGTGATTTAATCTCATCATTTTATTTAGATTCATAACTTTATCCCGTACAGAGGGACATTATAGCTTCATATATGTTTTAAAGTTCTTCAGGGCAGCAAAGTTTTAAAAATCATCCCCAATTCTGAAAGAATATTAAACATATATAAAACAATTCATTAATGACTAAAGACTAATATTTCTTTCTCTCTTAAGCTGCTAAATATGAAAGCAATTTAAATATGGAGACTCAAAGAGGTCAAAATTAAATAACTGAATTAGAAATTATGAAATAAGTAATCATGTGATAGAGTACAGACAAAATATACAGTAACTTTACGCTTTCAAAGTTATTCTGCCACTTATTTTATAATTTCAAACACTTAAGAATGCCATATTTGCAGGATTGCATTGTTGCGTCACCCCAATTAAATAAAAATATATATTAGGGCTGCAAATAACAGGTATTTCATTTTTTATATATCTGACGAATAACTCAATTTAATTTTGTTAAAATTGTTTAATTATCTTCAAGATGTTTCTTTTGACCAACAGTAAATTAAAAAAGCTATATAATAAAATGCTTAATCTACTAATAATTGCTTTCTTAATATGAATAAATTAATAAATGATAAATACAAAACTTTCCGAAAAAGCAGAGTGAAAAGTTTACAACACAGTTTCCTTAACGTCAGCTTCACGGTTGTGTAGGTTCCACTTCACCTTGTGAGAGTTTCCGTGGCCTCTGCAGGTGCCTCAGGTTTGACGGAGTGGAGAAGGTCAAGGGTCAAATGTCAAGGGTTTAGGGGCCGTAACTGCTCCCACTGGGCCTGACACCTGTCACACATGTGGGAGGTAGGATAAGCTGTCAGCCTGTGTGTGTGTGTGTGTGTGTGTGTGTGTGTGTGTGTGTGTGTGTGTGTGTGTGTGTGTGTGTGTGTGTGTGTGTGTGTGTGTGTGTGTACTCAGAGAAGGAAGCAAAACACCTTGCACGCTGCACCTGTACACAGCTCAAGTTACCTCATAAGGACATTTGGGTAGAGGGTTGGAATGTGTGTTTTGCTGTCAAGCCCACACACACACACACACACACACACGCACACGCACACACACACGCACACGCACACGCACACACACACACACGCACACACACACACACACACACACACACAGTAGTTTCCTGCCTGACTTGCAGTTAATACTTCCTGATTGAATATTAATTCAGAAACACCATAAGACTGAAGAGCTGCTGGAAAAGCAGATATGAGGATGTGTGTGAAATAATCGGGTCATGAAGATTCAAACAGACGTATACAAGTATGTAAACAAAGGAAAGGAAAACGGACAGACTGCAGCAGTGTTGTATTTTCATATGTAAGTGCTGTACTTGTGCAGAAATAGCTTCATTCCATCCCCGATCTTTTCCCCAAACATGTCTTCCCCACAGTTTGGTGTGTGCAGCAAATTAGACTCGACAGGACATGAAATTGGTGTTTTGACTCGGCACTTCCTCACGACTCCAGAGTGTGTTTGTCCCTGCACTTGTTTCTGTGTCAGTAAAGTGTCGAGTCGTCCCTCAGTCAGTTTGCTGCTTCGTTTTTATGGAGTGAGTCTGTTTTTCTGTTGGTTTTTTCCTGTCCCACTATCCGACGTCCTAAATGACTTTGAATGACTTTGAATCGCAGCCACTGGACTTTGCCAAGTCCTCAGTCTGCATCACATGTAGATTTGAATAGAGCGGAGCCAGATCTGATGTAGGAGAGAGGGTTTGGACAGGTTGATGTTTCTAAATGAGAAAAATTAGAATGATAATGTGACATCTGTGTCTTTGCCGAGAGTTTTAAAGATTTATTTATTTATTTGTACTTTTTCAGTTATGCCTGTCAAACTAGAAAAGAAGTTCTATGACATTTATTCTCTATATGTTTTTTTAACCTGAGCCAGGACAAACAATAATCATCAATACAATATATATGAGTTGGTGTCGTTTTTTAAAGGCACTGGTATTGGTACGATTGGTCGAAACGCAAAGTGCAGGTACTGGAACTGGTTATCGGAAAGAGAAGCATGGAATTAGAACCCCTCTGTTCTTTATTTAAAATATTTTCCAGGGTGACAATTTAAACACAACTCAGCTTTTTTTATCCAAACTGTTTTATGCTTTTTTACTGAAAAAAAACGACAACTTTTCTCAGTCTGATCTTATGAGCGGTGTGTGCACACTTCACCCAAGTGCACGTGTGCTGCATGTGTGAGTGTGTAAACTCACCAAAAGCGCCAAAAGCCTTGTAACGCAATGTTAGTGGTAATTAATAAGTCAGTAAAGTGGCAGAGAAGCCTCTACACCTCAGTCAGGGTTTGGAATAATGCCATTCTTCTCTCTCTCTCTCTCTGTGTGTGTGTGTACAAGTCACGTACTAAGTGGGATAATAATACAGTGACCCCGGGAGGCAAAGTGATTAAATTATAATCAGCGTGGATTAATTAATCTATAATATTTATTCCTATTGTGGCGAGGGAGAGGAGGCACAGAGCTTAGAAAAGGTTATGTGCGCACGCTCCCCGCTCTTTGTCTCGGTGAAAAGCGACGCTCGGGGGCGGGAGAGGCGACAAGGCCCCCTTGACAACGCAGGCAGAGGGTTATTGCTGATATCAAACGCCCTGCATGCAATTATCTGTCACAACAAATAATTAAGAGGGCTGATAATGAGGAAATTAACATTTCCATTGTGGAGAGGCTTTATTGTCTGCTTGGGTCACTGCAGAGGAGGCTTCAAGAGCGACTGAATAAATAATCTTTCCTGTGTGTGTGTGTGTGTGTGTGTGTGTGTGTGTGTGTGTGTGTGTGTGTGTGTGTGTTGGCTTTAGAGCACAATAAGCAGACAAGCGCAGGGACGTATCTGAGTGTGCGTCTTTGTGTGTGGAGGCATTTTTGTGCAGAGTCTCAATGACTTAAAGAAAAATGAGGGAAGCAATCAGAGTGGCCAGATTTGAGTGACGCCTAATGGTCCAATCAGAACCTTAGGCCCGCCCACTTTGAGTCTAAGGCTAAATCCATGTAGTTTTCTTGGTCTGTCAAACGATAATTGATTTTCAAATGATTTGTGGTGTGTTGTTATTTTTGATTTTGACATGTAATTAGGCTTTGATCTGTGTAAATTGGCTGAGTAACCCTTTAATTGACAAAACAATTAGCAGATTAGTAGCTAATGATAATTATCTTTCGTTTCAGCTCTAACAAATACCAATAATAGTAGAATAGAAATCACAAGATGGCGAAAATCATATTTACCTGCCCAGTCCAATGACAAGTCAAAAAGCCGTGGCACCAAAGACACGGACGGGAACGGCCATAAAACATGCAAGCAGGGCGGATAAGTTTGACAATGATCACAGCGTGACACTGTGGTCCCCATGGCAACGCTGTGTTTAGTCACATCAGAGGATGAGGCAAGGATGGAAGTGCGAGAAGGATCCGGCTTCGTCTGTGGGTCTGGGTGGGGGTGGGCGGGCCTGCTGAGGATCTCTGGGTGGGATCAGTGTTTTCACAGGAACTTGACCCCCAGACACACACACACACACACACACACACACACACACACACACACACACACACATGTACACACATGTACACACATGTACACACAGCCACGCACACCCTGAAAGGCCCCTGGTTGCCATGTGTTTTGACTGACACATCTTTGACGCTCTGTGTGCAGCCAAGTTTAGCTCTCCTCTGTGTGTGTGTGTGTGTGTGTGTGTGTGTGTGTGTGTGTGTGTGTGTGTGTGTGTGTGTGTGTGTGTGTGTGTGTGTGAAGGAATATTTCCTGGCTTTTGAACTCCTCCTGATTGACACAAATGGGTTCTCCCCCTTCATAGGTCAAAGTGTGTGTGTGTGTGTGTGTGTTGGCATGACAGTTCTCGCTCTGCACCCCCCCTTACACAGCCCCATCCACCCCTGTGGCTCATATTGAGGGTGATTTTAATACCCCAACATGTTTAGGAAGAGGCAGTGGCACCGTATTGTTCCCCCACAATGGAGTGCAGACGGAGGGAGCGAGAGGTTGGAGGAGGAGGGGGGCGTTCGCCGGACAAAAGGAAGAGCGAGCGCTCGCGGCTCATCTCCTTTCACCCGCTGTGTCGAGACGACGATGTTCCGTGCAGGGAACAACAACACACAAAAAAAGAAATAAGATGGAGAGAGACGGGAGGAGAGGGAAAGGGGGACAGAGGGGATGTGGCGGAGGAGGGGTGCGAGGTGGTCGACCTTGTCTGGTGGTCTGAAGACGTCCCGACACAACAGGAGAGGGCTGATCAAGGTCAAATAGGTCACATGTAGCCTTATCTGTGATGTGAGGGTAAAGCAATGATGCTGCCTTCAAGGGCCGTTGGACATACTGCAACAACCCATAATAATAGATACTGTGACTTTGAATATCGGCCTTTCTATTTAGCTTCTTGTGATCTCCACATGGAGCACCGGAGCAGATTTGACCCATTATTTAACCTCTATTTCATAACCTGTGCATCGATACATATTTTGAAAATTTAATTCACTAAACACCATATTTTAAAAGAGTACTTTAAAGTTTTACTTTCCTGCTGAGAGTTAAACATAGTCCACTTTCATATTCATGTCTTAGCATGAAGACAGGGAATAGCTAATTAGTGACCTTTAAGTCTATGTATTTTTAACATATGCACAAAGCTGGGCAAGCCGTGTCCCCTTCAGTGTTTAGGCTAAGCTAAGCTAATAAATTCCCTTTAGCCTAAAACCAGTGTGTCCGTAAAAGCAAAACAATTTATATTTCCAACCTCGGCATTGAGAATTACGAGGATTATTTTAAGGCAACACGTGGACCTCAAACATGACCATTTCCAGATATATGCAAAAAATATATGTGGTACAAAAATAAATGTGGCTTCAGTATTTATCCCTTGAATTTTTCAGTTTGCATTAAGTGACTCTGTGGGAGAGGACGAGACAAAAGAAGACGGACACAAACAGATGTGTCCATGAATGTACATACCAGTGTATTAAAGGCCATACACATGTACAGTGTGTGTGTGTTTTTGAGCGAGGTTCGAGGCAGGTGGGAACAGTTTCTGCAGGGACCCCCCGTCTTCTCCAAATCCTTATTTTAGCCCTGTACTAACTAGTCTGCTCCAATAAACCTTTCACCCCAAGGGCTGTAAATTGCCAAACAACTGGTGTGGTTGTCCCTGCCACCCACTGTGACAAGCCAGCAGGCGGGCGTAAAATGGGCCCGTCAAATGCCATCAGAGAGGAAACTCTAGAGGCCCGCCGGCTGTGTTCCCCCTGCTACGGAAGCAGCGATGGAGAATCATGCAGGAGGGCCATCAGACTGAGTTCAGTGCTAAACTTACACAGACAGGTGATAAATGAAAGGAAAAAGTTGAAATATATTTTGAGGAATATTTTTTATTTCTCCTGTACAGTTCCACAGAGTTATTAAGTCAACACCAACACACAGTGACGCACGCTATTGTGACGACTTATTGACTCACTTTATGTTGTTTTTCCTTTAATTATTTCTGTCTGTGACTAAATTACTGTAACGACCCTTGTTTAATATTCAACGAAACACATTTAACTGCACGAGATGGTGATTAAAATGTTACAGACAATAAATACAACTGTAATTTGATAATAATCAATAATTTCCCAGTTGAGTGTTACGAAAAATTATAAAACAATGGACCTAAAGGAATATAATTTTCTTAAACAAGAATATTTATTTTTTATTTATTTTATTTTCAACGATATCAATATCTTAAGTATTTAAATTTTATTGAAATTAATTTCTTCTTTTAAAATAAACTGAATGACCTCTTAATTCTAACTTTTAACTTTCAATGTAAACATTTAACTACCAGCAGAATTTTAGCCATTATTCTCCCTCTGTAAAAAAAAGAAACGTCACATACAGCAATTTAAAAAAAAGTTTTCATATTGGAAAATGAACAAGAAATAAAAGACGACTTTAAAGAAAATGAAGCTGAATCAAATAAAATGTCAAAAATCCCCAAAATAAATAATAAGAGTGAGATAAACTAATAATACACAGTTGTGTAAGAACAAAAAAGCTAACAAATAACAGTTAAATAGAATAGTTAAAACTGAAAAATTATACTTTATATTATACAAATTTGCTACTTAAAGGGCATCAAGATGAGAAATATATAAAAAGACAAATAGGATTTAAAAGATTGAGATAAAAAAGTAAATAGTGAAAACAACAGATTTAAGAAGTAATTGAACTGATTGTTTTTCGGGCAGTTGGACTCTTCATTCTCTGTTTGAATACATTTAGCTTTGCTCAAAAATAAAGGACATGGGATCACGACCCGACAAACAGGAAACCAGGTAGCGGGCTACGATGTGGAGAGGACGTTAAAAACATTTCAGCCTTTTGCTTCTTTCAAATTTCCCACCTCCAGATTTTTTCTGTTGCCCCCTCTGCCTGTCTGTTTTCCTGCTGTCGTGCCATCTGATGAGCTGAACCTCTTCTTCTCTCTCTGCCATTTCATTCTCCTGCTCTCTCACTCTCTCTCTCTCTCTGTCGTTCCCCTCTGTGTCCGCCTGGCCCCTCATTTCCATATGAACGTGCATACGGGGGCCCGTCGGTCCCCAGAGTGCGCCGACAGACCAATGCGCCGCCCCCATTCATCCCTCATTTCCTCTCCGACTGCAAGCCCTCGCCGAATCAATCATGCTTTTTTTGCTTTGGCACCATCCAATAGCGTTTGACCTCCACCACTCGGGATCCGCATAAACCTGCGTGATTCTGTGCGTTTTCTTCTAAACTCGAAATTTAGCCGATACTCGCCCACGAGCAGTTCCACCTTCTCCCTCCACATCTGTCAACAAACGGGACGGCACTTAGAGAGCCGATCCGCCTAATTAGCAATCAATTAGCTTGTTACCACCAGCAGTAATCACCTTTTATAGAGCCGGAGAGGAGTGCAGCTGCTGCCACTAATAAAACCTGGACCCTCCTCCTCCCCGGCCCTCCGCACCTAACAAGCCCTGTCTGAGAGAGAGAGTTATAGGCCTGTGTGTGTGTGTGTGTGTGTGTGTGTGTGTGTGTGTGTGTGTGTGTGTGTGTGTGTGTGTGAGAGAGAGAGAAAGTGTGTGTTGCAGGCGGGGGGCCCAGCAGAGCAAACACAGTCCCCAAGGGGCCTCTCTCTTCTCCTTCCTCTAACGGGCTTAAATCCTCTTTTAATGAATATAAGGTCAAGCTAAATGGGAAATCCATCATGGCAATAAAAGCAGCCGGGCTGGTGTTCAGCAGTGAATGTGCTGACTTTTGACACAACAGGGCAGCTCCTCTAATTTTCTATTTAGCCATGCTAGCAGCGATATGGTCGTATGAAAGGACTGAAATATCTCAGCAACTGTTTGTTGGACTGCTATTAAATTTAGTAAAATAGATTCATTCTCCCCAGAGGAAGAAACCCTCGGACATAAGAGACTAATGACAATCCCATCACCCTGAGCTGTGCTGTCTTTTAATGCTAATATACTAAAATGAGAAAGTTAACTTAGACCCTGTCAAGTATAGATTTTTGCCGGCTGATGCCAGAATCAATATTCAATATTATCACATATTATAAAATAGATTTCGTGATTATTCCTGCGATGTTTTTATCAAACCCGAAATGTTATCGAGGCTTCATATTTAACAGTTTGACCATAAAATGATTTATAAATATCTAGAAACAAATAAAACACAAATACTAACAAATATATAGAACTTTTATCAAAAGAGATGTTTGTTTATTCTGTAAAATAAAAGTTTTTTATATCGGCAAATAGACTTAAATACAGATGTGTGTGAAAAGCTACAATCGATTATTAATCCACCAAATTATGAGCCAACAACCTATTCGCCAATAAATGAGTCAGAGTTAGCATCGTCATAGTGTGCTGATATTAGCATTTAGCTCAAAGTGATCTCCTCTCTCCTCTGGTGATGGTGGAATATTCAGATCTGTTGTCTGTATTGCTAAAGGCTTTACTAGCGAAGACAACTCTAGTGCAACCCTAGCTCGTAGCAAAGCGAGTTACACATGTCTGCATAACAAGACTACAGATATATAAAGGGCTGCTCAGCTGATGAATCTGCTTTTTATCTTTTCTTTTTCCTCATAAAATGCTGAAAAACTTCAAGAGGACCGAACATCTCCTCTCCTGTCGTGTCCTAGAGGATCCTCCTTTTTTTCAAAACCCATCTCCTCTAATCCAACACGCTTTCCTTTCTCCTCCCTGCGACTCTCAGATCTCTCGCTTATTTATTAAGAGCAAACTTTGAATCGTCTAATCCTAAATGCTTTATCCCCTGAAGCAGTGAGAAAATAAATCAGCGTGTTTTCCAGCGGCACAGATACCTGCTGGGCTCTGCAGCCTCCTGCGGACTTACAGCAGCATGTGGGCTCACAATGGCCCCAAGTGACAACCAAGGTTAATCCTATATGTCGCCATTATGCGGGGTCAAGCTCTCTCGCCATATATTTAGTGTGTCATTAATTTCCAACCTGCTACTGCTGCGGCAAGAGCAAGCTGCCGCTGCTCAGGTCTCCCCGCACGCTCACACTCACACACACACACGTATGCAGATGGATACACACACACATGCACACACACAATGACTCGCTACATTAGCTAAATGGCTAGAGCTCCGTCTCTCTTTTCCTCTCTCTAATGAGACGGGTCTCTGGATCGTGTAGTCTATTCATCATTCTGCTTGTTCCAATCTACCTCTTCTTTTGTCAGGGTTCGGTCGCAGGGCCGAAGTCGTCAGAGGCGACATAAATCACCTGTCAGCATTGGTCCCTGGGCTCCCATAATGCTCTATTAACGGGGTCCACCGCCGTTATTGACAAAGCAGCCGACAGGTATTACAGCCACTGTGGTCAGGGTCGTTCCTGTTCATGTGGTTTATAGAGTGTGGTTATTGTTCATTATTTTGTTGCACTCGAACGTGATACTACATCACAAAAGGCTTCCTGCATGTTTAATGTGGCTGCATATGGAGCAAATACACAATTTGAACACAACGGTAACTCTGCTGAGGCATTATTTGGTCAGTTGGTGTAAAAAACATAAAAAGAGATTGACTGAGGTGGAAACATTTCGTTCGGTTATTCATTCAGTCTGTAATGATTAGTATTAGGGACGTACTGAAGAAAAACATTTCTGATCTTGTGATTGTCCTCTAAAGTGACACATAGCCTAGAATTACAACTTTATTCTAGTAATGTCACTTTAGTCGACTCATAAAATCATGACTTTATTCTCAAAATCGAATAATTGGCACCAACAGCCATTTGAAACTGTTTTGATCTCAGTAAAATAAAAATAAAATCAACAAGGTAATTGTATGTGCCTGCTGATTTACAACAAAGAGGCTTAAAAGAAATAAAACTCAAATGCCTTTTTTTTTTTCAAGGTGGTTTTCAACCAGGGAGATTCTACATTGAATAAGAAATTCAAAGTAACTTAACTGAACAGAAAACAATAAAATGTAATAAAGCAACTTTGGCTCATGATCGTAACTGATTTAACGTCCAGCAGAAACCAGCTGAGCTTTAGGTCTCCCTTCAAATAACCCCTTTATAAACCCTGCAGTGCACTTCAGGCGTGGCTGGTTCATTACGTGTTTCAGATGTCAGGGGGCTTCTCTGTGTATTTCAGTCACTGTACTGAAAGCGTCTCTGGAGAGAGAAGAAGGACTTTAACCTCCTCCGAACCCTGAGAAACTTAAAAATAAGTAAAAGGAAGATGCCTTCGCTATCTCTCTCCACGAGGAACTCGACCTCGCAGCCCCCACATCTGCAGCCAGTCCCTCAGGTCTGATCAGAAAAGACAGGATATGACCTCATCTGTGACCGTGTGACCCGAGGAAGTGCTTCAAAAGAAAATGAGGGTCAACCTCGGGGAGACTTGCACGAAAGACGAGGTTACAGTTTGACCTCGTATGAAACCCGCGCTCGGATTTTGTTTTTGTTTTATGACGAACATGTGTCAAGTAAATGAATAAGTGCTGTCTTTGTTTATTCCCTGCAGCTGGAGGGGGACGTGCTGGATCCAGATTCTCTAAACCTGAAGAAGCGGATCAGTTTTATGGACTCGACTGAGAAACAAAGGTATGTTTTCTTCTAGATTTATTCCCGTGATGTATTTTTTTCTGGTCGTGTGGACAAACAGGAATATTGAGATTTACCTCACACCACCTGCCACTCTGTGGGGCTTTCTTCATGCGTAGTTACCCCCCCATCAGCCTCCCACACCCGACACTGTTTGTCTGGTCACGCATGGTCGTGTACATGTGTGTGTTTGTGTGCTGCGCCGCTGCAGACCATGCAGGACAAAGGAGGGGCCACCAGGGAGGGAACGGAGGTATCTGTGAAGACCGAAAGACGGACATGAGGAACAAAAACAGAGGAAGGGGAGAAAGGGGGGAGAGAGGAGAGGCTTTTACCCATCATTCTCTGGTCGGCAGCCAAGAGCATGGACCAGTCTGACAGGAACACACAGTCTGTACACCTGTTCGAACCAGCTGGCCGTCACTACCTGTCCCAGAAGCAGCTTCGCCCTCAGACACACCCACAACACTCACCCCACAAAGGGGGTGAGTCGGCAGTGGGTGGGTGCATGAGAGAGTGTGAGGGATGGAAAGGAGGCAGGGTGATGGTGCAGGAGTGCTCTTGAGCAACAAAAAGACAGTGTGCCTGAGGTTCATTGTTTACATTTGATCCAGTTAGTTTAATCATAATTAATAGAAGACACTAAAGACTTTTAGTTTTGTCCTTCAGATCTGAAGAGACTGTAACGTCCCTTAAATCAACACGTGATGACTCAGACTCTTTTTTCACCATTTGAGATTTGACTCACTCTTCTGCAGCAGCCTGACTGAAGCTGGTTTCATAACAGTAATAGCAGGAAATGCACAATGATTCTCTCAAATTTTCGTGAAATTCGTTAGAAATTTTCAGGCGAACCCAACTAACGTTTCACAGCTGCACAGCAGAGGAGAGAGAGTGCTGTGCTTGGCCGGGCAGAGTCGTCAGACATGCTCAGAGGCTACAGACAATAGAGAAAATGAATAAATTCAGTAAAGGAAGAAGCTAAAGGCAAACAGGAACGAGAGAAAAAAGGAGGAAATTTCCAAATGAATGAATGAACAGATGACCCCCCCCCATCCCCTGGGCGCCACAGATGTGCGTGTGTGCCGGGTGATAAACGGCAGGCCAATTGAAGCGACACGACAGCGGCCATATTAAAAGGCCTAAATGGCATTTGCATGGTGTAATTACCGGTGGCTGGTCTGCTCTTTGTGTCCGCAGCCACCAGGGTCCTGTAGAGAAATTGTCCCTGAATGGGCGCCAGCGAAATGAGGTGCGGCGGGGTCAGAGCGGCGGCATGTTCGCAGCTGACTGGTGGCTCAGAAAAAGCCACCAGTGAATGGGCACGGCGTGTTTTTGTGTGCACCCACCATGCTTTTCTTAAAAGCTGCCACACCAGCCTCTCGGCATGTGTGACCGGGCTGTTGAAGGTGGCACCTGCCTCCCTCTCATGTATTAAATTCCTCTCGGGGATAATAATGTTCTCGACATGGAAGATCACATTCAGCAGACATGACACCCTGACACCAGCCGCCACGGCCTGCAAATGTAAATCTCACCAGATTAGATGTCTGTAAGCAGCTTGTGTGTGTGTGTGTGTGTGTGTGTGTGTGTGTGTGTGTGTGTGTGTGTGTGTGTGTGTGTGTGTGTGTAGGTGTTAGAGACTGATAGATGGATCGAGACGTTGGAAACGGGTGTTTTTATATTTATGTGTGCGCCTCCTTCTCAGATCTCATCCACAGAAATAGACTCTAAAGAGATCTCACTCCGTCCCATCCTGCAGCGAAACAAAAACCTCTGCTTGACGTTTTTATGGATGTTACCTATTTAGCAACCTTGTGCAGTTGAAGACGGGATTTTGTGTCAGATGGGGTGAAAATGATCCCGATACCGGACTCCCCCTGATATCTGGATCCCTCTTACACATGATAAATTGACTTTTAGCGAAGAGAAGTAAGTAATCTTGTAAATAAAACCCTGTTTTACATCGATGATTAATTATAACACCTCAAGTCTTCAAGATTTTGAAATGAAATGAAAGGCATCTCTCTATGGAAGATTTAAGGTATTTCCTTTTGATGAATCTGTCTTTTCTGTCGTTCACAGACATATTGGCATCAGCGTTTATTTTTGCTGATATGTGCCAATGTGAGAGTTTTGAAAGATTTGCATTTCTGTTTATATTTTACATAAAAATATTCAACTACTATGCAACTATTGATAATAATAAAAAAAAATTAAAGATAGGTCACACTAAGAAACGTTTGGTTAGATGTGCTCAGATCACCCCAGCAGCGACGTGTCGTGTCATATAATGACTATTATAGAAAACATACAGACCCACAGGTGAATCTCACAGTTACATTTCTCCGATTCTTCAATATCAGATCTGTCAACGTAAAAATGGCTTAATGACAAACTGCTTCCAACCTAAATTAGTTTTTTAAGGCTCAATGTAAACACGTCTGCTGTTACCTCAGATCACACCTGATACAAACCCGCCATCGTACTCCGTCTAAATGTGTCTGAGGATTAGGCCGAGCAGGTGACAGTATTGATCAGTGATGCATAATATCTTATTTTCTCTCGTACTCACTATCTGACGACATGTGTCTCAGTGTCTGTTACATTGACGTCTGTCTCGTACATGTCTTTTTTTTACTCAAATGTATTTTAAACTGTAGATTTCACTGTCGTTTGGATCTTATATATTTTCCTCAGTCTTGGGTGTAAAGCACAATGCTGGGAACTGTGTAGTATACCCGAAATAAATGTTGATAATTGGGCGGAATTGGTTGATTTTTTTATCTACAAGCACATCTTTGCTCTAATTACTTAAAAAATGAGTTTAGTTTTTGTCTTTCAGCTCATTTTATTTCTAAATTTGAGTACCGACGCAGGGGCGTGTTTTGAAGTCAGTATTTTGAACTCAGTCAGTGACTGACAAGTGATTTTTCTGCAGTTAACCCCACCCGCCTGGCACAGCCAGCAAGGTTAACCAAACACAACAATTTCAGCTTGTGCTTCAAATCGCTGTTTTTTTAATGTGCATGTGTCTGTGTACGACTGCATGTGCAGGCTAATGTGGATGTGCACTAGTGACTTTGTGTGTTGCAGAATAGCCCAGTGTGTGCATATATGCATGCTCCTGAGTGTGTCTCTACTTGAGAGTGCGCACTGAGTGTGTGTGTGTGTGTGTGTGTGTGTGTGTGTGTGTGTGTGTGTGTGTGTGTGTGTGTGTGTGTGTGTGTGTGTGTGTGTGTGTGCAGCTACAGTGTGTCAGCATCGCCGCTCCATCTCCCAGGGCGTCTCCTGGAAGCTGACAACTGGATAATAGCTTTTTACTTTTCCAGAGCAGGGCTCCGGAGAGAACTAATATGATTATAAATCATTATTCAAATAGAAAGGTGAGGCGCGGCGCTCAGGATAGTAAGAGAGCATGATAATAGCATCATTACCTTTTTTTATTTATTTATAATTCAGATTTTTCCTTTTTGCAAGCGTGGCAACTCAACCTAATGCAGGACTACAGGGGATTTCTCTCTGTGTTATGAGGAGGTGTGCATGCATCACACCATCCTGGAGGACAGGAGAGGTGAAGATGAAGTGATTGTAACAGGGGATGAAGGCGCTTCGTTTAATAAAATGAAAAATGTTTACATGTCAATTTTTGCTTAGATGTTTAGTTGCGAAGGAAAAACATCCAAACAGATTAGCGTGCGGCTCGGGATGTAATTTTCTGTCCTATCCCGAAAGAAAATTAGCTGAGCCCGAGCCAAACCTGACAGGCATTCTGTTTTTCTGTCCCAAACCAGCCTGAGACCAATGTTTTCCCCGATCGCACAGCGTAAAAAATCAAGTAGGTAGCCCAGCCAACACTGTTTCCCATTGATTATCTACAGTGTGACCGTCATATTTAACTAACCCAAACCTGCCACAGTTTCATGGTGAAACTAATTTGTTTTTCAACTTCTCATAATAACTTCAGAGATCTCTAACTTGTGGTGTGTGCAGTGCAGTTTGCTGCGTACTCATTTTTTGCTACCGCGTGCTTGTGCTGTGGTCGACAACATTTTTACCGTCCACGCAGACGGTCAGATCTTAAAGTTTCATTTGCAGTTGTGGCATTGATGCAGTTCTCACTGAGAACTTAATGAATTTTGTAGGAAATTATTCAACGTGACCTGACCCATCTCTACATCCCAGTTTGGGTCGGGTAACCTCACTCTACAGGTTTACGTTCCTTAAATGTCTTCTCCTTTTATTTATTATTGCATTTTCCTAATGTTTAGAAACTTGAAAGTGACCAGCTACAAAAGAATGATCAAAATCTCCTTTTTTAAATCAAAATGTCTTGTATTTATAGCGTAAAATGCACAATAGGATAATGGAAGGAGGGCAGGATTTTGTGTTTGGTATTGAAAGTCCTGTTAGCTGTTAGCGTGCAAGGCAGAGTGCTTTTGTTCTCTAAAAGCGATGCCTCCTTAGATTCATCTGTGATCGCTTGAAGTTGGCTGACCTGGAAAGCTGAACTGTGTTGTGTATTGAAGTCAGACTTCGATTCCACTTTGAGTCGTCATCCATGTCACAGTCAGTTTTTTGTTCTGACTGCAGTTTCAGGGATTTATCTGATGCTCTTATCCGCACAAAAGATTCAGGGCGCTTCAGCAGCGGGGGGGGGAGAAACGTTCTGCGACTTAACTAAATGCTTTGTTATTCCGCCGCTGCTCAGGTACGAGCTCCTGATGAGCAGGCAGTGCATCAGATGTCACTAAAATTCAGATGATGTAGCAGCCGATTAGTCACAACGCCGCGGCTTTGTGTGGCGTGCGACAGCGAGAGAGGACGGAGCAAATCTGTCTTTGTCAGAGCAGAAAGAGGCTGCTTGCTTCGGAGTTAGCGATTCCCTCGCTGACAATTCCACACAATGTAAATCCGAGGGAAAAGTGAAGTGACTGAAACAATGTCATCAGCTGACGATAAGGCTGCCGTGAAATACCCCGAGAGTAAAGAGGTTCAGACTTGAGGGCTGATTGAGGATCCGTTTTGCCTTTGAGGTTATGTCAGCTCTTCCCGTCCAAAAAGATAAAAATCATGCCTTGATGTTTGCTCCAAGAAAATGTTTCTGTTTAAACCAACCATGTAATGAGTCGCTCTGCCGCCATTGTGCGCATGTGTGTGTGTCGTGTTCTTGCACAAACAGAAGAGGTGTGTCTGCTTATGTGTGTACGTCTTGTTCGTGGCGCCCCACCGAGAAGGAATCTCACCATTTGTCCTCCAGCTGATTTCAGTAAACGCAGCGAAGAGGGCCCAACCCAGTAACTTTATTTTTGGCTTCCCAGCACTAAGGCTGAACAGATGTCACTCTCAATGAGCAGCAGAGGAGCTGAGAGTGGCAACGGGAAGAAACTCTTATGATTGCAGACATGAGAGTGTAGCGTTTACATCCCCAACTTCACCTAAAGTCACTTAATTCAGCAAAGTTCATCCTCAATATCAATTCACTACTTTTTAACTGGATGTCACAAAAAAGTTTATTGACTGATGCTGCACAGTTTTTTTTTTTTAACCTCGTGATCTGATCCTGAAGTGATTGAAGACAGGAAACTGATGACATTATGAAAACGAATGAGTTATTACGGCCGGTTCTTTTGTTAATAGCCGTTTTGTAAAATTATAGATTATATAGAGACTGAACGCCCATAGACTTGGATATAAAGATGGATGACATGTCGGCTGCTTCCTCCCACGACTCTAGACACGAGGCCAAAAAATCTCGGATACAAACGAGTCATTTCATTGAATTGAGATTAGCTCTCAGCTGTTCAGACTTCGGTGTGGGGTTAGAATATAAATTGTTTTATATTGTTCATTATGAATTTATTTTGAAGGCCTTGTCCACTTCCATGGAAATGAATTGTGTCTTCACAAACACACACTCGTGAGCTGAGAGACGGACACAGAAATTGCACCTTCAGCGTCTGCAGATGATCAAAGTGAAATATCTGTCGCAGACTAGTAACGGCGTCTCCTGCGTATCAGCTCTTCCAGGTTCGACAATTACCTGCATCCTCTGGTAAAAGTGTGCTTACCTTTTCATAGGAATTACGTCTGATGTGCCCTTAAGCAAGGCCCTGAACCTCTAATTACCTCAGCGGAGAACAAAAGAGGAGGAAGGACTTTTCTTTGCCGTAAAACGGAGCTGAAGAAAGAACATGCAGATTCAGCAAACGTTTTCAATCTGAGCCAAAGGTGTTTTACTGTGGTGCTGAGAAAGCTGCAGGAGCAGTGAAATCATTTTTAAAAGGCACGGGGGAGACTGTCAGAGCTGCAGGGTTCTGCTCCGGGATGATAAAGCAGGGCACGCTGGGAGACTTGACCCTGTGGCCCAAAGGAACGAGGGGGGACCATCATTAGTGTGGCACCAGGAAGGTTGTGCACTTGACCTGGCAGCCCTCGTGTCCAGATAAGAGTGACGGATGGGCCTCAGACCCTCCCTCCTTCCCTCGCTTCCCCCTTCCTATCCTCATCCTCCAAAGCCACCAGGTACAGGCATGAAAAGAACCAGGAAAACGAAAAGACTAATGAAACTCAACTGCTCAGATACACGTCGCCTCAGCAACACTTCTTCCTCCCACTCCTCCTCCTCGCCGCCCGCCATCCCCTCCCTCCCGCCTCATCCCTGGCGACAGCACAGAGACTTGTTAGAAGACTGATGTCTGCCCCAGTTTAACTAATTAATCTCTCTCAACTCGAGAGCTTTTCCTGAAGCCCAGCAGAACACGTCAGGCCACTGAGTGATCACACCTGGGTTTTGGAGGAGAGATACATCACTTTACGTCAGGTGACAAGAGAACAACACAGAGAAAAGCCTGTTGGATCTTTTCTTTTGTTTCTTGCTCTGAATTTATCTGATCCTCTGCAGTGCTGCACTCCCTCTCCATCGGTCTCTTCACACCTGTATCAACTGCAGTATCTTAGTGTGTTAGCATGAAAATTGACATGATAAAGAATTGACTGTATATAAAGATCCAATTGATCAAATTGTACGGAATCCAATCCAAAACATCCTGGATATGGCTGCCGCTCTTTTGCCTTCCTGCTGATTAATGCGTTCACCCAATAGCGAGTCGGTCTCACCTGTCGATCATGACATTTCACCCCAGCTCGCCAGATGAAGCAGCACTTTAACAAACATTAGAACGATAAAACCAACTTTCAGAAAATTCAGTTTGACGTGTACTTTGACTTTTATTTTGGTTCAAGATGACTCGGCTTCACTGTTGAGGAGCTGTCGTGTCATCCATCTTCATATACATATCCGTCTAGCCATCCTTTAAGCTACTTGTTGCAACAGCCATCGTGCTCTGTCAGAGTAATGACACATTATTAAGCAACTTCCTCCCACTCATGTAATTTAACCCATCAAGTACTCATGTTATCTTACAGGAGGCAGGGATGAGTCTCTGTGTTTATATCCACATTTGCACCATCACTGGAGAATTTTTAAAAAAAGATAAAGGACTTTCCAAGGCCCTGATGTTCCCTGAACGTACCACAGTACCACAGTGCCATGTGTCTATAATATGGAAAGAAAAACTCTAAATGGTGCCATTGGACTTCCGGTGTTTTGCAGACTCATCTGATAACAGCGTTCCGGTCTGGTCATAACATTAGACCATATGTGAGAGCTGTAATAAAGACTGAACATAGCTCAGCTCTTTGTTCATCTCTCAGGTCTGATACGACAGCGTATGTTCCTGCAGTCTATGGACTGAACCAGCCATTAATCTGACTTGGACAGACCTTCTCAAAAGACTACTCTGAATAAAGGTTAAATAAACACAGTGAGAATATTTGCTTTAAGCCTTCTACTACTACTGTACAGTAAGTTGAGTATTGTGACATTAACAAATCACATTTTCAGACATTATCTCAGCTACAGCAAATAAATCACCATGATTACATCATGTGCTGTTTTTAGGCCTTGGCAGATCAGACTGGGTTTTGGCTGCACTGAGCTCCGTCAGAAAAAGAACTACAGGAAACACTTCTGTCTCCATGAGAAGCAAAAGAGAAGCAAGAAAAACTCCTTCCATCTATTTTCACTCAGAGTTTTTTATATTTAGCTTTTATTTACATGTGGAACCTCCTCAGAAAGGATTTGGCAGCTCATCGTTGCACGTTGACTTGCGTTTTTTCGGTGAATCGCTCTATAAAAAAGGAATCTTTCAGTGTTCCTGGCAGTAAAAAGGACATTTCTACTGTGGCCAAGTTGCAACATCCCATCCCAAAAGAGATAACAAGGGGATTTATGGGAAATTTAGTATTAATGCTGACAGATAACTAGCACGAGCACAGTTTGTCTGACGTGTTTGTCGCTAGAGGCAGATTTTAGGAATAATTTTACAATTATTTATCATCATCTTTAAAATCTGACCTCTTGAACAGACGGTAGCAAATGATGTCTTGTTCGTCCTTAATCCAGAATAGATGTTGCTTCGCTGTCTGAGCCGTAGGTGTGTGTGACTGTGGGCCAGCAGAGTATGAGCTCTTATGTCAGAGCTTCATTAAGTCCTGGTCCATGCTGATTGTTACCAGCTGCACTGCAGCCTACAGTTATTGAATGTTCATTGCTTAATAGCAGAGGCCGGCCGGTGAGGCACTGTGAGTTATAAACCGCACTAATCTAATGAAGGTCCTGGGGAGGAGGAGGACCAGATACTCTTGATATGTCTTGGAAATATAATGCCATATAGTTTCCCTGATGTGCTTTCATTGCCTCAGAGTGGCAAGTGATATGATATGAAAGTGTGTAATGTTAGTGTGGGAGCAGTCGCTCAGTAGGAATCCAGACATTCCCAGCTCACGTGTGGATCCAGTAACCTTCAGGCCACCGTGAGAGAACTTCTGAAAGTTGGGTGAAGGAGAAATGTACACATCCATGTATATGTGATAAAATGAAAGAATATATAAAATTCAAAACTGCCACGGGGATCTAACGTCAAACTTTGGTGTCTGACAGAAAGTCATGAAAAAAAAAAAGATGCAGAAATTCATGTTTCAACTTAAACAGTTAAAAATCGTGAATAATAGTTCAAATGAAAACAGAAATGTAGAGAATGGATCCCTGAGGCACGCCTATACTGTCCAGTTACCAAAGGAAACAAAGCATCTTTGGCTCAGGAAGTACTGTGTTGGCTGGATTATAACATAACCTTGATTATAGAATAACAAATAATTCTATACTAAGTCAGATATTTCAATATGTTTTCACTCGACAAGAGTTTAGAAAGACACGCTACACCAACTTTCAAAAACTTAAACTTTTAAACTTTTAGAACTTTCTAGCCTTGCAACATTATGCCGACAAAAAACCTATAATGCAATGGGGTGTTTTTTCAATTGAAAAATAAAATATGCTGTCGTTTTTATGTAGATGTCTCAATTATAATATTATCTGCACTTTATCAAAGAGAAAAATCTCCTTTGAAAGTTGCTTCAGTAGTAAGTTAGTCAAATCCACTCATCCAGGGGACAATGAGCGAGCAAGTCTGAGGTCAGGTGTTTATAAAAAAAAAAAGTGGATGTTTGAAGTAAAACGTTTTGGGTGGAGGTGTTGAGAGGTGTTGACTGGCCCGTCACAGAACCCACTTCCATGTTGATTCAATGAAATCACACTGGAGTCCCACCCTCTGACGGCGGATTGATCCTGACCCCCACTTGACTTCCAAAACCAATAAACAGCTAACACATGCCGATGGAGGCGAAGTGAAACTGTTACTTTTGGCTCCCTGTCCTCGGCTTTGATGTGATCAGGGGGACCTTGGCTGATAGACTAAATATATCCAGACATCTGCTACTCACTTTGTCCCTGTTTTATGTTCTCTGCAAACATGTTATCTTTTTCACTTTTACCCGGCAACTGTGGAGAGAGTCGTGGTCGGCTAAATGAAAATCGTCTGTCGCTTCGTGATTGAGTGCGCGAACAGCCAATTGGAACCCTGCTATCCCAAAATTGATTTCATGTAAACCAACAGTGGCGCTGCTGCGTCTTCATTTCATTAAACGTGCCGGGGCTTCAATCTTTTCCACCCGTGACTTGTATTGAATGAAAGATAGCCAGACATAATATCTATAGATCCAAAACCATGTGTGCGACAGTGCAAATAATCCCACTTTTTATCAAAAAGAAAAGAGTTGGAGAGAGCAAAAAAAACAAAGCATGTGCCAGATGAATTGGCGGAATATATATCATGGAGAATGATTTCCTTACAAAGCAAGGGTCGTGTACCTGAGCAGGATTTAAGGAGCTTCAATGAGTTATCATGCTATCATTCCGCGCTGTCAGTGCCTTATTATTTGGAGGATCAGTGACGCTTGTATCATATTTCACTCTCCACTCCTTTCGGGAACCCTCCGCTGCAGCAGCCCTGCTGGGCCCTGCTCATAACTGGGGGAGAGTTTTAGGACTTCATACGTTTTCTCAGGGAAAAGCCACAAGACTGATTTAGCTGTAATCTTATCCTATGTCTTTATAGAAGCCAGATCTGATGCATCGAGAGCGGCGCAGTCAGATTCCAAGATATGACCTGAGCTGTGGAGGCAACAGTCGCCTCCTTCAGTTACAGGGGTACGGCGCTGTGTATTCTGAAAAGGTGAGGAGAACATTGAAAAGACAGAAACTCTGATAACAGGCTGATAATGTTTTGATAGAGAGTCATTAACACGCTTTAAAACAGATAATAGTCGTAACGCTTCATTCTTCTTGTCTCGTCTTTGAGAGTTTTAAAAACCTGCAGTTGTCAGTGATCAAACTCTAACGGACTAAATTACCCATAAAGGACAATTCTCTTGCATGTGCTTTGATTGTTAATTTAATGAAGCATGTGCACGTATCTCTTTTAGTAAATATTTCTTTATCGCCTTTCTAAAAGAGGATGAATATAAACGAGTACAAAACATCAAGGGCAACAAGCTAAATAATACAATATTGTTTAAAATCAAAAACAGCAAATGATAATATAGAATTATCATGTGCATTGTCGCCTCGTCATTCAAACAAACCTTTTATTTTGGTTCAAACTAAACTGAAAAGTCCAAAGGCCCCGGACCAAAGAAGGAAGGTGTGAAGGCGCCGAAGCATAAAGAGAAAGATGCGGAGGCAGCAAGTGAAAGGCAAACTGTAAATGCGAGGAGAGGGAGCAGAGGAGAGGAGGGGGTGTAGCTGCAGCGGTCAGGAGTATCACTGGCAAAGTCAGATCAATTTAAGCTGCTAAATTCTTCAAGGCGTCTGCTGAAAGCTGGAGGGGGGCCGGGCGGCATGCTTGTTTACCGCTGATGAGAGATAATTTCATATTCTCTCTGCTCCGTCGCGGGAGTCACCTGATAGTCAGTCGTATGAAATATTGGGGCCACAGTCATAGCGGGACTGTAATGACATATCTGTCTGCTGCAGTCGGAAGGCCACTTGTATACCTTGCGGCTGGATGGGTCAATTTAGATCACGTTCAGAGTATAAATTAATCAGGGAGCTGAGGGAGAGAGTTTCAATTAAGGAAACCTGGATTGAATTGTGCTCGTCTTTTAAACTGAGTGGATTTTCAAGTTGTCAAGCAAATTTATTAATATCATATCTGCTGTTACGTCTTTTTATCCAGATGGAAAATGACCTTAAATCAGTTTCCCAGTTTTTTACAAAAGAAATAATTCCCTGTCTTCTAAAAGTGAGGCACCAAATCCTCCACCCCCCCAAAAAAAAGATGAACACATGCATCTGAGCACATTAAATGGTGCATCCTAAGCGAAACCACAACAGAAATCCCAACTCATGCTGTTCCGTACCAATGCATGAGAAGCAGTGCGTTGACTTATCCCAAATGCAGATGTCAGGGCAGGCTTTCTGGTTATCTGATCCGACACCTAACATGGCAGATCTATCTGAGCAGTACATGGCACGAGACAGGAAATGAAAATGACTTTACTCTGCTCTTTTCTCATTTAAATAGCATCGGTTTGTGCAGCCATGCGTGTCTCGTGTTTGTGGGGGTGGAGGGGGAAAAAAGATGTTGATGTCGGGCGGCGCGGTTTTGATTTCAGTAAATGAGAAGTGCGAGCTAGACGCGATCAATCCAAGCAGAGTCTGAGATCGGGAGGTCAGGCGCTGGTTGACAGTCAGTCATACATGAGAGAATATGTGGCCTTGGTCAACTAAGTTATTAAAATAGCTTTTTAGAAGAGGACGTGCTTTTCTCAGAGTCTCGACTGACATGTTGACAGACATATGAACATCTGTCAGCACACTGTGGTTCAGCTAAAAGCTCAAGTGAGAAAAACAATTAAGTTCTGAGCGTTCGCAGATTAGTTGGTTTGTGACGGCATGTAAACTTGGCAGGCGTCCGGTTACAGAGTGGATGCTGCGGTGGGTTGTTTTCGGAGGAATGAAGCAAATGAAGAAATCAGGGAGGGATTTTGTTCAAGTCACAGCAGAAGAAAATACAGACGGTGTTAGATCAGAATGTGATTTCCTGTTTTTTTGAATTTTGATTCACACTCGCTGCAGATTCTACGCTTCCCATGATGCAGCTTGATCTTCCGTCGATGCCTCTGATGTTGTTAAAGACTATGTCTGTCAAACTCTGAATCCCTGCGTTGTAATTAAGTCTTTCTGTTCAAAATTTGTTGTGTCGAAACTCCTCCAGAGCCACATAAGATATTTACAGTGCAATACAGATGTTTTCACAGGCTGAACCGGCCTCATACTGACTCATAAACTGGCTTTGACATGTAAAATTAGATCTCCCATTTATTTCAATATGCTACGTAATTAGGAAGCAAAAATAAATAGTGTTCAACGCTTTAAACAATCTAATCAAGATACAGCTGGTCCAAAAGCCATTTCCAGGATTTGTTTTCTGAAGCAGAAAATTCCAGCAGTGAGCCGAGAGGTGGTTTCACATGTGTTTGGCTCCATCTCCTCCTGGAACAAAAAGCTCATCTTAAAGTTTGTCCTGCCACCTCTGCTGATTACTCTTGACCGGCGAAATGTGGCGTGAACCACATGTTCCTGATCAAAATAATCCGCCCATTGACTGCGATGTGATGAAGACGCAAACAAAGTGTCTTGCTGCAGATCTGAGGGACGCTGGGACTGGGCGAGGTCGTCCCGTGGGTTTTTGGTCTTGGCTCTGCAGAGGATTCATGATCATAGACTAAAGGAGACGTCGCTCAGCGCTGAGAGCTCTGAGTTACACAACTTGATAAGACGGCAAACAGAGAAGGACGAGGGGAGGGGGGTGTTGGACGTATATAAAAAGACACAGCTGATGAAGAGAGGGAAGTGAGAGCTGGTTAGTGGCTGTAGACGTGTACTCTGGCTGAACCCCCCCCTCAATCTGGTGGCCTCCATTGCAGCCTCAACGGGATGAGGCATTCGGGTACAACTCCGAGAGCCTGACATCAAACCGACAGCAAGACATGATATCTTATTTTTCCCTGAGCCTCCGCTGACACAAATTCAGCCCTCCACTTTATTATTTTCTCATCCGTAGAAGTTGTGCACATGGAGGAAAACTCTGCGGCGCCCAGATGTTCATGAGGTTCCTTCACTTTTACCTCAAATAATTTGCAGATTGTTTTCATGATGGAGGATAAAGACGTTCTCCTTGTCAGAGCTCTTAGTTTTGGATTGAAAGAAATCCTTGACCCTCGAATGCCTTGAAATTAAGCTGAAGGAACACAATTGCATGTGCATGCAATTGTGTCTGTCAATCTCTGCATGAATATAAGACATGTGGACAAGCCTTCACCGTCTATATGATTCAGATTGTGTGTGTGTGAGGGAGCTGCTGAGAGATTGTGTTGCAGCTCCACGTCCACACTGACAGTGTCACAGATGAAACGCATGTTTAAAATATACATTACACTTAAATGGCTGTAATGGCTGAGAAGTGCAAATTGCCTTTATCGCAAAAACATCTGACAGTTGCACGTCGCGGCGGAGGAATTTTTCGATTTGGTTTCACGCTGATTTGAGAAAGCAGGCACGGGGGACGGTATCGAATCGTCCTGATCCCGTGCCAACGTGTCACCTTTCTGCAGCTGTGCTCCCGCGCCTCGCTGACAGCGGCTTCAACAATTAAAGCTGAACAAATAAATGGCTATCGCATCACGCAGGGAGGTGAAATTGGCCGACTTCAAGCATATCAATCAGAGCAGATGTGTGTTTAGATAATAGAAAGACCTCAGCGGGGCATGTTTCGATCAAGTGTTGGAGCAGGAGCGTCCACTGTTCTCCACAACACCTGCTTCACTGTGCTGAGGAATTATAAATGGCTATGATCGATATTTTTGTAATTTCATTTTAAAATGAAACGTGTCCCTCATGGTGACAGCTCTGGAGCATTTCAGCGTCTGTCCGTTACTTGTTTTACTTTTTTTATATTCATGTTATTGTATTATATTTATTGTCAATAGGTTTCAATAAATGATTCGGGTTTCATGGGATGCAGCACGTAATAGAGAAGAGATCAAGATGTAAAACTATCTTTACTACATCCACATATAACAAACTGGACAATAACATAAAACATAGATTGTATATAAAGATGGATGATGTGTTTCCTCACATTATCCAGAAATACAGCAAAAAAAGAATTGCTGTGTATTTAGAGTCAGAGTCCGCAGGTCCCGTCTTTATTTAACGCGTACTTTGACTTATTAACCTGGTCTACATCCTATCCACTAACATGGAGGAGGTGGGATTTATAGTCTACCATGCAGTCAACCACCAGGTGGCGATCGAGACGCTTTGGCTTCATATTTGGAGAGTGTCCATCTTTCTAAACAGAATACATGCACATGCCTGTTTGAGCATTTAAAACAGTTAATAACAACCCTGTTAAATGTTAGAACCCATGTGTTTTGAGACAGACAGAGCATCGGTTGTCTTCCACTGTAACATCTCTTTTATTCAGGCGTCCTAATGGTACATGCAGTACTCACACTCGCAGCCCTGCAGCCTTGCTCATGCTCTGTACGTGCTGCTCTCCACCGTGGCCACAATGTCTGTTTGCCATCCCGCTATGACGCTAAGTAGAAGTAAGGCCCGAGCAGCAGCATCTTCGAGCGCTTTGCTTTACTGCCACAACTGCACATTCCAAATGGAGTCTCGGCTGGGTAAGAATGCGCGTGGCGCTGGCCAAGAAACCAGGCGAATTAGCATAAGTGCCATGTTCGATCCATCAGCGGGGGACTCAAATGGCTGCTGGTCCTCATCCCATCCCACTTTTTGGCCTTGATTGTGGAGGAAGTCGTGAACTCGGGGAGAGGGAGAAAGAAGAGTCGGCCTGTTTAAGTCGATATTTGCTCTCAGAGTAATTTGGAGCAGATTTTTTGGAATCAGTGAAAGGGCTTCGCTGTAATTCTCTTTCATGCTCATCTTCTATCTCTGAAGTCACCACGGGGCCTAAACAGCAGCATAAGGATGCCAGATGGATTAGAGAGATTCTCTCCTTCGCCCCTCTCTCCATCTCTTTTAATCCCAACATGTTTTGTATACAGGGATCCAGAAGGCAGATGACAGAAGACCAAATCACACTGGCTCTATCTCACTGTCACTCTTTTCTTTCCTCACAGTAACTTACTCTGACATCTCCAGGTTTTTTTTTTTCCTCTTTGAGCTTGTTGAACTCATTTCCTCTTTCACATAGTGACTTGCATGAGCAGCGGCAGGAAAAGAATCGAAGAAAAAAGATGCTACGGCCATTACTGGTTTCTATATGGATGTTTTTGTTCGTCTTCATGCTTCTATGGTAGAATCCAGGTTTTATTTTGTATGGTCGAGCTCCTCCTCTAAGCTCTTATTGTGTGGTTTCACGGCTCAGGGACAATTAAAGTAAGTTCTAAATAGTTTTAACTATAGAGTAATGAATGACATGCATGCAACAGCAGGAGTCAGCACTAATATCTCAGACATAACACGATGCTACGGTACCAGCCACAGAGACACTAGGGTTTATTTCCACTTTACCCACAAACTCCATTAGGGACGGTGGGAACCATTAGTATCAAGCAATTCAAGCTGCTCCAAGCTGCTTTCGTTGTTGCTTTTTTAACGCTCATAGTTTGTGGAGTCCTCGGAAACGACACTGACTTATTCCTGATGATGTGCCTTGCTTCAGATTGCCTCGCATGCTAAAACACCGTCCCCCTGAATGACAGCTGGAGGTAACATGTTAAGTGCGATCGTGGAAAAAGCAGAGCTCCCGGGGTCAGAGTCGTCTGCCTGTGATCTGTCGGGCTGGTTACCAGGATCCTCATAAATATCTCTCACCAGCTCATCAGCTGCGTTGCACACCATTTTCCAGCCCAGAGCCGGAGCTGTGGACGAGCGGAGACGAGCTGTGATGGATGCAGTGTGGCACGGCCACTCGCAGCGCTGATGCACCCAGAGAGTAATCGTGTGTTCATGTGTGCAAACCCAGGAGAACAGAGACGTTATATTTTAAACCGAATATAGATAAAGTTGGTATATTAATGAATATCTACTTTTCATTTAGCTTTTTATTTGGATAAAGCAGGTTTTTAGAGCTGATTTCAGCCCAAACTTGAAAATGTCTGAGATAAAACAGACTAAAATGCTCTTCACAGCAAAGTCTGTTGACAATTGTCCGTGCGTTTGTAATTTGATCCAGAGATCTTGATCATTGCTGTCTTAAGAGTCCAAGAGTTGGACGAAAACCTTTTTCTCCATCTCACACCTGAATGCTAAACGTGAACCTGTGAGACAAAGTAGAGCTGAACAGAAAATCAACAATCTTCTCATCCTACTCTCGATAATTTCCCAAAATGTTAAATCTTTGATTCTTCAGCTGTAACTTAGTGCATTATGTGAATTATTATTATTATTATTACCAGATTGAAAAACTGTGACTCTTCAAACAGACTGAAAACCATCCTCGCTAATCATGTGATAACATCATCTGGAATGAATTTCAAAATGATCCATGAACCCATCACATCAAAAACATGCAAATTTTCAAATCTCTGTTTGGCAGCACTGAGACAATAGACTGGAGGGTTGCCAGTGTGAATCTACGCCTGGGAAATGCGGGTGGACATATTGAAGGAGACGTACTAGACCCTCCCTGTAAAAAAGCCCTTGAGCAAGGCATAGACCCAGAAGTCCTGAGTGCACTGCAAGTATTTTCCGGTGGCTGCGTTAATATCGTCTCCACTGACTCTCCTGTTTAAACGCAGGCTTACGGAGGGATATCCTCAACTTGACAACCACTACATGCTTGTGCCAAAATATATTTGCTGCCGAGACGTGTCCCTGGACAAACGTGAAATCCTGGTGTTGGTTGCCATCTTTCCTGTCATGCTGCTTGTAAGAGAATTACTCGCTCTTCCTGTAGATACACTTGTGACAAGGCGGCTGTATCAGGCCGGTGTAATTGCAGTTGTCGTTAGCTGTATCGGGTCACACACGCAAAGTGAGAGGATTGAGAGGATCCTGGTGCTTGTTGTCAGGCTTTGTGTTGTGAAGCGGGCCAAGGTCAAACGGTGGAGCATTGACACTGTAGCAGATTAAGCCTGTAAAATAGCTTGTAAGATTAAATTATTCATGTGAATTGGCAAATGTTCTCTTGGCTGACGGACTGCACCAAAGTGGTGCCAGCAGTGGAGCGAGTGAACTGCACATCAATAAACTACTTACATCTTTTCCGTGTTCCTGCAAGAGCAAAAGCAACAAATTATGAAGCTTCAAATTAGAGAAGAAAACATTAAGCCCTTTGTTGTGTTTTGCAGAGGCCGCCTCTGTAATCTTAGATGAGGTTCTCCGGGGTTTGCCTCGTCCACGACCGGCTCACACCTCCTTGGTGGCTCTGCCTCGCCAGGTGGTTTGACTTTGCAGCCACTTTTCCACTTGAAGACTTAATGCAGACACACAGGCCCAGCTGGAAACCATTAGGCCCGTGGCTCAGCCATCGAGGCCCAAAACATAACACCAGCTCAATCAGCTGGTACAGAGGCCTCCAATGGACAGGAAGCCATTGAGAGCGTTTTAACGTTGCTCCTGGAAACATTAATCCGAACTGGGCCACGGAGAGATTCACAAATGCTTCTCATTTATTTAACGTTAGGTTGACGCAGGCTTCCATGTAGAATAATATGACTCTCCGACATTTCAGTTGGAGAGATTCAATATAAACTACATCCATAATTAATGGATTAATTCATTTGCTCAGTTTGTCAGTGTGCACACGCAGCACTGACAAACTGCCTGTATCTCCGTCCTGTGTTTACATTGTGTTTTAATTCTGTTGTGTTAAACATGTTGTGACACACTTTCTTTTTTGCACATTGGCCAGTGAGAAACACCATTCCATTCAGCCATTTACTGAGGATGTGGATGATTAACATGACAGTAAAGTTGATTTGAGGAAAGGACAAATATACTGCGCATAGTTGTATTTTTACCTTTGCCAAGGAGGTTTGTTTTCTCCCGTCTGTTTGATTGGCTCTTGTTTTTTTATGATTGTTTGTTTGTCAGCAGGATTACGTAAAAACTACAGAACAGATTCAGTTTGTTTGATTGTTGGCTGGTTCGTGTGTTTTTCAGCAGTATTATGGAAAAAAAACTACTGAACAGATTTCCACGAAACTTGTTGGAAGGATGGAACATTGGCCTGGAGAGAATTTATTAATTTCTGGCTCTGATCTGGATCAGGGGGCAGATCCAGGAATTTTTATTGTCTTTCTTCACCATTGCAAGATTGATGACAAAAGACTTTTGGATTTCTATTGCGGTTTCATATTGGTTTTCCTTGGTGGAGGAATTAATTAATTAGTCTAGAGTCTGTTTCTTTCCTCATGAACACAACTCCACTATTTACTCTCTTTAACGACTCTGTTTTGGTCTCCACCAACGACGGCGGGAATAACCTGCTGGCTCCATGTTCACTAGCTCCATCTACAGGCTGTAAAACCAAAACAATGAGATAGAGGGCACTGCAATGCTTGAACACTGCGATGAAGGGGTCATTTTCAGTGGGTTCCTCCCAGTGACCCCTTTCAATTACACCTTCAGCTGCTCGCACCTGCTCTATGGTGTAATGCAACAGGTTCTTGATGTGCCTCTGTAGGTCCATCGTGCCAACACAAACATGTGATATTGAGTCAAAGTCCGTCGCTGTGGACTGAGCATCTTCTGATGTGTGAAAGATCAAGGTGTGCACAGATGGTCTGTGGGTTATGGAGGGCAGTGCTGCTGTGTCACACCCACCAACAGGCTGGTTTAGCCTCTGGCTGACCTGGCCTTGGCATGTGTCAGGTCATAAAGCACTTGCCCATTTTATCTATTTACAATTGCACCAAAGAGCTGCTGCAATAAGTGCAACTAAAAAAGAATGGAGCCCCGTGGAGATTCAACTTTTGTGAATGTCATGTCCTAAATTTTGTAAAGTGCTCCTTAGTCTAGATTTGGGGTGGCCTTATTAGAGCATGAGGTAATCCAGTCTAGTCTGGCTTCGGTCTGGTCTGCGTTTTGGGAGCCAGAATCTGCACCAAAGGTCTTTAAAGGTCTGTGAGGTCGCTGAAGGCTGAGTCGGGCTGAACAGAGAGACATCTGTCCAGGCCTGGAAGGATTTCACGCTTCTGGCCGTCCAGATGATTTAGGCCCTCCAGGACTACCTGCTGAGAGAGGCTCCCAGTGGGTTAACCTGACACAGATGGATCCCCACACCAGTGCTGATCACACACATGGAGAAACACACACACAGATGCACGTGTACACACACACACACATCTCAGGGTAAAGACAGATGCAAGTGCGGACATATAGGAGCTAAAACACATTTACATACAAGAGATGACATAGAGAAATTCACACACACACACACACACACACACACCGGCAGACTGATGTATGTCATTCCTCACACACAGACAGTACAGACCTGGCACAAGTGGACAAGAACAATATAAAAACAAACACTTCAGAGATCTCATTAATGATCTTTAACAGGTTTCGACCACAATTAAAAATTCTGAAAAGCTCCATTTGTCAGATAATCAATCGTCGTTAAACAATCGACAGATTACCTGCGAATGAATGTTTGTCAGCTTCATCCAATCAGCATTTCAATCACCCCCGTTCAATTTCAATATCATTTCAATTAGCTACATTTTGACTGGCCTTTCTTTTAATTGATCCTCATGCAGTCGTTCATATTGACCTTTATCTAAATACAAAATGAATGTGTTCCCTGAAGGAAAGATTGATACCTCTCTCATGTCTGTGCACTAAACATGATAAATATGCATCTTGTTATTTGGTTAGCTTAGCATAAATACTGGCAGCAGATGGTAATGGTTAGCCTCCCTCTGTCAGTAAAAAAGAAACATGTACCTCCTCCAAAATCCATTATTCAGCATACAAAGAGCCTTTTTATTATAACAGAGCTGCTCCAGCAATTTATATCAAACTTCTAGACCTTTGAAATTGAGCAGAAAGTCTGACTTGAACATTGGTCGATTGTTTTTATAGTTTTTACAGTTTCCCAGGGAACAATTCATGGATCTTGATTTTTAAAATCTGATACATTTAGGGGACTGATATTTACGAGTGTGTTGAATTTGGTGCGGATCCACATACAAATCCGGATGTAGCAGATTTAAATGTGGTTTCTTGGGGCTGCAGGCTTTTTTCGAATAGTGCTGGAAACCTGTAATGAATGTGTAGCTGAGATAATGTGGATTCAGTTGGGAATCAACCATTAAGGTATCTTCAATAGTCACAGAACATGCACAAACAAAATGAGTGGCATTCTAGTTTTAGATGCAATCAGAATTTCTCTGAGTACTTATTGTTGTGTTATATTTGGTCAAATGAAATACCACCCACTGAAAAAGTAGAAATTCAGATCTATTAATGGTGAACCAAATTTGCCCAGTGGGATTGACTTTCTCGTCTCATAATTCTTTAAAGCTGGGTATGAACTTCCCTCTGTGGAGTGGCAGGGATCAGCAACATCTGGCCAGGACATAAGGAAACGCCTCTGTCTCTCTCTCTCTCTCTCACACACACACACACACACGGACAGTCAAAGGCACACTGGTACTCAGACGTGCACTCCAGTGACTGAGGCTCATGAACATCTGGCTTCCCAGACTTCCCCTGCAGGGAATCGACTTCTTGTTGTTTTTAAGCGACTGCCCCTCGTTTACTTTCTGCTTCTTCTATATTTAGAGTCCATCTAAGTAATGGAAAAACGTAATCCTCTCTAATTTCATCAAAATTCATTCTCTATTAAAGCTGAGTTTTTTTGCACAGTAGAATCACTTTATTGTCCTTCAAACCACACACAAGACAAGTGCACAGTACAGCAAATTATATTGCATCTAGCCTTTGAAATGTAGTTTTGTAATGCTGTTCTTTAGAAATATAATATATACGTATATAAATAGTAGTAATAATAAGTAAAAGTAGATAAATATGGTACAAAGAGACATCAAGCACACCCTGAATAAAATTAGACATATTGGATATGTGGATAAATGTATTCTACTTTTTAATAAGACACCCTTACTGAAGGGGTTATTAGCTGTAGCTTAATTAATAATTCATAGATCAGGTATAAGTAATTAACAAGTCATTTCTGCATCGTTGCTGGTGGATATTTTCTCTTTATTTCACCATGCATCGTTCTAATGAGCAGTTTGACCTTTGACCTCCTCATCATATTAATATTTACAACTCTAAACTCATTAGAGCCATAAGTTAATGTGAGAGCACTTTATTATAACAACGTATTAATATTACATCGTTTTTAAAAAAATTTCATAATATTGAGCAACATTTATAATCATAGATTTGATTGTTTATTAGTAGAGAAGAAACTTTTGGCCCTTTATTTGAGACTTTATCAGCAAATTTAACCACAAACATGTTTGTTAATGTTGATATCAATGATTTCAGAAATGATTAATGACCTTTAATGTTTTAATAGATTCTTCACAACCTGGGTACGTTACCATTCATGATAAACAGCTCTTCTATAAAGCATTGCAATATGATTTAACTATAAGTTTTTAGTCACAGTTTATAAACTGTTTCAAAACATGTGGCACTATAATTATTTTGGTGCAGAACAAATTTCCAGCTGTGTTCGAGACAAGAACAAAATGTGCAACATAATGCAAACACACAGGGACAAGAAACATAACGCACAACAATCTCAGGGCGCCACAAATGCATTCACCTCCAATTACTCCTCTCTTTAATTCAGCCGTCTAATCCCATTTGGAGTCTGCGCGGCCTGTTTGGGTTTCTTTGTGAGGCGAGCGAGCCAAATAAACAGTCGAAGCAGGCCGCCGTGTTGTTGCTTTCCTCAGGGAGCGCCCCGCTTTAGCATGGGCCCATCAGGGGCCTGTTTCTACACACATTAGTGGTTAATTATTATCAGCCCCCAGCCATAATGAGAGCGGTATCGACCTGCGGCTATATGTGTAGCAGTAATATTACTTAATGGAAAAACAATAAGCCGGCTTTTCCCATTGAGCATTTAGGGAGTTTGCATAGATAATGGTGGATTGATTAGAGAGGAGATAGGAGTGCGTGTGTGTGTGTGTGTGTGTGTGTGTGTACATGTGGAGTCATCGAGTACGTGTTTGTTCTCAGCCACTTTTTTTAATTAAACCTTGTTTTTGCTCTATAGTAGTATGATGAAAGAAAGTTTTTAAATTAAACGTGTGTATGAAAAGAAAAATATTCCGAGTTGCTTGGCCGTCAGAATTTGTGTAATTCATTACTTCACTGAGCAAACGTGACCTTTTCACCTGCTGACTGCATCGACATGTCGTTCAGTGGGAGCGGAGGCAGAATCATCGGGGGGGTTGCGGAGGAGACGAGGTGATGGAGCATCACAGGAAAAAAAAAAAAGGAAGAAGCGAGAACAGATAAATAAAATCCATCTAAGTTAATAACTGGTCTTCTACTCAGTTTCCATTTTTATTATGACACACATATTGTGGTTAATGTTATTTATTGATAACACAATCATTTACACTGGTGATAATAACTTTATTGAATTTCACCTTCAGTCTGCAAAGAGGACAAATAAAAACAAGGAGCAAATTAATACGATGACAGAGACAACATATATAAAAATACAACATAAATTATCTCCTGACAACTGAAGTACTGTTTTTTAATCTGTGAGCTTTTTATTGTCTTGACACTTCAAGATATTTTAAAGATACCATGACCGTCTCTCCTGCCCTCTGACACTGCTCTGTTCCTCGGCTCAGCCAGCAGCGAGGGGGAAACTCCAGAAGAAGGCACAATGTGGCCTGACTTAACACTGTAATGAAAAACTGTGGCTTTTCACATCTGTCTTCAAACAAAAGCTCTGACCAAGAAAAGATCTTTGCAGGGAAAGAAAACAAATGCAAAATGTGGCTTCAAATGTAGCCTCGCATGCTATTTCTCTTTTGTCATTTGTGAAATTAAGGGCAGCGTTTCCAGAACCGCTGTTGAGACATTTGGCTGACGGACGGAGAACGTGACTCGTCTGCTGCTCACATGTCAGTGATCCATTACAGCCGATCGTCACCTCCTCACTGTTATGGCTGATAGCATGTTGTACATTCTATTTCTGCTTTCCACTTTTGTTATCTCTATTATCATTGTTGTAGCTTTTTAAATACAGACTGTTTTGGTCAAGTCTCACCAAAGCCTCCCAACAAAGAGACGTTTCTCCTCCAGGTCAAAATATTCAATATTTCTCAACAGAAAAGGAAAGATTTTCCACAGTTTTTATTCCTGTGGTAATTTGGTTAATGTCAGATCATTGCTGTCCACGTAAAAATAGTCTGTAGCAGTTTACAGAGAAGAACGTTTTATTTTCCGGGTCCGTTTAAATTCTTTAGCGTCAAAACCTTTTCTTTCCAAGTTGACATCTTCTTCAGCATCTTTTACACGTATGACACTTGTTTTTCATCCTGAAATATTTGTGTTCTTTCAGTATTTTTCAGTTTTGCATCCATCGAGTTAGAAACGTCATCAACTCGCTAATTTCAGGAAAATGTCCCAACTTTGTCCCGTGCGTGTTTGAAAACTGTTTCCACACTGATGCATTACTGTTAAAAATCTAACTGCATCATACAATATATGATACACGGCCCATTTTCTATGGAAAGTATTCCTTTAAGTTCATATTTGATAGTAATACTTATGAGATGGGTAATAATTTAAGTAGCTTCTCCACTGATGAACTTCACTACACTTGACTCGTCTGGATTGGAAATACAAGCAGTACCCACACGTACCCACACAGCCCTGCATACCGGTATCATGTGTCCCCCACATGTCCTCAGTTATTTTTTACCGTTTGACTTAAACATAAAGAGACAGTGTAACCCGAATGCTGCAGTCGACGTAGCAGCGCACTGCTCTGAGGTCTGTATTTGTGAATTCCTGTGGAGACATTGGGGGGGGAAAAAAAAAACGCACACACATACACATGCATGCAACCTCCGAATACATTCCCACCCAGCAACCGAAAATGGCTGGCATTTTGGAAACGTCGACATGTAAACTCCTTCGTCTTTGATGGTTGGTCACCGCACACTTGTCATAACGCTGGGGTGAAGTTTTTTCTGCTGGCACTGCTCTTAGCTTTTCACGAAGCCTCTGAGTGTTGTTGTCATTCCTCTCGGAAACCACTGGCTATCGCTAGCAGCGAGCCGGCCTCGTCCGTGGTGACAATGTGCAATTTAACAATCAATTTCTAACATGAACTAGAATAATAGATTTTCTTTCTGTGACTTTTCATAACTTGAAACATTCGACCCGAAAACAAAAGGGGACCCTTTCACTTTTTACGGTCTTATGTTTTTTTCCCTCGTAATGTTTGTCTCCGTGCGTCTGGTTTCCAGCACATTATAGCGTTGCAGGGGGTCGTCCATGCACGGACACAAATCTGATCCCCGACCAGCTGTTAGAGGAGCCTCATCTTCTGTCGACAAACATCTGTGGCTCATCTCCACAGTTTGACGGGAAATAAAGGACTTCTGCTCCCTCATGCTCCTCTGTCTCTCTCTCTCTCTCTCTCTCTCTCTCTCTCTCTCTCTCCCTCTCCCTCTCTCCCTCTCTCCCTCGCTCTCATTCCTGCTTTCTCTCTGATGTTTGTTTTTGCCTCACGTCCATCTGCTCCTGATAATTTCTGGAATACAGAGTTTAATAGACAGGAGCAGGAGGAGGTGAAAGGAAAACAAATATGGTCGACAAAGTAGAGCTGCTGCGTCTTCTTCTTCTTCTTCTTCTTCTTCTTCGTGTTCAGTCAACAACGAGATCACAGTTTATTCTACATCATGTGTTTAGTGTGGAGACGTGTAACTGTTGGACGTTCAGTTGAACATGTCTTCCACATTTCATGTTTGAACTTTCACCCCTTTGATTTGTCACAGTTGACGTGCAGGTGTTCAGACTCACACCTGTTAGCAAGAGCCTCCAAAAAACACAAAGTATATACACATACGTGTATATACATATATGTATGTACAGCTTGTTTCTGGATCATGCCAAAAACTGACCTGGTTATATATTATACCTTTTTATTTGTTTATGAATACAAACTTTCTCAAGAGCCTTATTCTTCCAGTTGAATTATGAACCAATTATATTAATTGTCAATGAATTAGTCAATCAACATGTTGTCATTTAGTTTGAATCGTCCAATCAGTATTTACCAATATAATAATATATACTGATTAATTAAGTATTAATGCATAACAGTACTCAGAAGATAGCTTTGATGATTGTGTGATATGTGTGTCGTCACCATGAACAAATAAATCATCTACTATGTGTTTTTACAATAATACAATACCACATACATACAGTACAACTACAGTAATGACTTAGTGCAAGCCACGTTACAAAGATAAAGAACAAACACAAATATTACAGGAAACCAGACATGAAGATAGTGCACATGCTCACAGCTGACGTCAAACACACACACACACACACACACATCCAGACTGACAGAGTATGCTTTAGATGGCATGTCACAGACCACACACTGTGCCAGCTGTGTGTTAAAACAGTTATTCACGGTCTCGCATTCTGCCGGCCAGATCCAGAGATGAGTTGCCTGGGTAACGTGAACTTCTGGCCTCCGAGTGTGTCTGTGTGTGTGCGTGTGCATATGGGCATGTGAATATATCTTTGAGAGTGCATATTGATCAAAGATGATGACGATGATAATGATAAAAAAGCACTTATAGCCACATTGTGCTCACGATACTTGAACTCACCCAATTGTCCACCGCATTAATTGCTCACGACTTGAGCAAATTGGATTCATTGTCGCTGGTGGAGCAGACAGACTAGCTGAATATGGGAATCTTCTCTGTCTTTTGTCGAGCGAGGCTTCATAAATAACTTTGACTTCCTCCTCTGGACGCCTGCCAGTGGCTCTTCACTATAAACTGCACAAGCTCCACGGCTTTCTCTGAGCAGCCGACAGAAAAATGGACTGCCGGCTCTTGACCCCTCGAGGACTTTAGAGCCATATTTGAGCTAATACTTGTGTAAGAGCTAAAGGAGTCGACCACCCTCCTTTCCACTGCTGTGTGTGAGTCTCTGGGAATAACCCAAGACCAAGCCTGTTCAACCAAAACCCTTTATATAATCGTAGTATTTTCCCCCTCATCTCTTGTATAAAGTATAAACAACAAAGATATATCCATCTTTTGGACATTTATTTCCATTTAAAAGAAATTGTATGAATAATGAATCCATTGACTATAAATAAAGATGGATGAGTCATTTCCACTTCCTTTTATTGTACAGAGACGGAGCCAAAATATCCCGGATACGAACGCTGCCATCTTGTGCTTTTGGAGCCAGAGTCTGTGCTATAGCGTTTGGCGGATGAAGCCTTGGTAGAGAAGTCTCGAGCAGTCATGTCGTCCATCTTTGTATATAGGAGCCATGGTATGAATTATGTACATCAAGTGGTTTAACATGTAAACCATTGAATTTTGATCAAAACAACCACTTTATACGTTGTTTTTTTACAATAATCTATATAATTTCACTTTTTTTTTATATACGACTCGCCTGCTGTCATTCAATATTGTTAATACCATGCTCCACACACATGCAAGCACATGCACTCATTTCACACCATATAAAAACACATACATGCACACTAAAGTGCCGCGCCACATTCATCATACCACTTGAACAATGATAGTGCTCCCATCGGGGGTGGGGGGTTCCTCCCCCCCACCTTGACAGTATTCCCATCCACCGGGTGGCCGCAAAGGGGCCCCACGCACGGATGACATCAGCGCCCGGCCTGGAGGAGCCCGTGACAGCCGTATGTAAATTGAATATGACTAATCGCTTCCCCGCATCACCTCTCGCCACCTCTGGTCCGCCACGATGAAAGATGGCGGAGAGGGGAAATCTGCACAAGCGCGTCCGCTTTTGAAGTCTCAGAAGAGGGTGAGAGGGTAGGCAGCCAGACGGACAATACGAAAGGTAGTCATCGTCTTATTTTTTAAGGGTCGTATAGGAAATTAACCCACGAATACTCATGAAAACTCGTATTAAACTGCTAACAGGTTGTCATCAGTGGGCTGTTACCGGGGTCACACGGAGGTCGGGGTGTGTTCTCATCACCGAGGGCCAATTTGACCAAAATGACAATCTTCCAAAACAGTGTGGTGCATCGCTTCTACAGTAAAACCATTGTCTGACGTGTAATGTCTCTCGAGGGGGGGGGGGGGGCAGCAGATGAGAGTGATGAGAATTGCAATTCTCATCGTTGACCACCTTCTTTTCCCAGCTTTGGTTTCCGCAAGTGAAATCAAACACACACACACACACAGGCAGTAAGCGAGAGGCAGTGGGAAGACAAAGTGCTTCCACATGTGTAAGGCATGAAGAAGAGGCAAAGGTGCATGTGACCACCCATACAACAGGGGGAATCCCAGGTGTCCCTGCCTTTGTTCTCGCTGGGTTTGTGTGTGAGTGTGTGCTCGTACACGCCTGTATCAGAAACCCACCATGAGACTAAGAGTGTGAAATGTGCAACCCACACATCACAGTGTGTTTTTTCATCATATCTCGTCCCCATAAAAGGCTCAATTTCAAATTCACGTCGAAGAATTCTCACATGTCGACAACTTTAGTCAAAAAGTTGAATGTTTTCCTCATATTTGTGGAAATATTACACAGTTATAACAGTTTCCTTCTTATCCTCGCACCTCCATGTTGTTTTGCAGTCAAAGCGTTCGCACTGATTAATGTCCTGCATGACACGCATTAAAAAACACTCACTCGACGTCTGAATTGATGTGTTGTCTGCCACATAGCTGTGGCTGGAGATGCACTGTCATTTCCTGACGCTTGCTTTTTAATTAGAGCAGAATAACTGTCCTTAAAGTGCGCCGCCTTCTCAGTAGCACGCTGCATATTGGAAAATTACATCCTTATGTTGTGGATCATCTTTAGAAAAATGCAGAGGTGGTTGAGGAAGATTTAGTTCACAGGAACCAAAAACATCAAATCTTCATCCCTATACTTGAACGTTAGATTTATGGCATTGCAGCGCAATTTTATTCTTAAAACAAAGACTTAAAAAACACCCACTTTATACAAGACTCCTATTGAAACAAAAAAAAACACATATTTTGTTTTTTTACAGATTAATTTCTTCACATCGTTTCACATGTGATAAATTAAAATAAAAGTTCTGAAATCCCCCTCACCCACCCACCCTCCACCCTCCACCCTCCACCACCCAGCTCAGATCACCCCCTGACGGGCAGAGTAAACAAGTGGCACTGTTTATATCCTCCATGTAATCTGGATTTACCTCGGTGAGATCACGGCTGTTGGAGCAGTGAGCCCCCTGGACGCTCAGCTGCATTGTGGGAGGTTCCCTCTCAATGCCACCTTTGTCTCTCAGTGTGTGTGTGTGTGTGTGTGTGTGTGTGTGTGTGTGTGTGTGTGTGTGTGAGATAGTCCAGTTGACAGGCCACAATAAGTCATGAGTAAAGTTCCCCATGGTGAGAACTGATCTTGGTGTATGTGTCGCTGTTTTCTGAAAGAAAAGCACTTGTGGTTAAATGCTTTGAAAATCTTTCCTAAAGGTCCTTTGAACATTGATGCAAGACACACACACACAGACACACACACACACACACACAAACACAAGCACACACACCCTGCAAATGTTATCCCAAGTCAAGTGCAAAGAGGGCTTGACCCCTCATGGGTTCACAGACAAACCAATATTATTTAAACAGAGCGAAGAGCAACGTTTCCTCTTTACCTCGACCTGTAATTTGTCCTTTTTTCATACTTTTATACTGATAATAAATTCAGCTGTGTTATATAATCTTTATTTGCAGTTTATATTTTACTCTACTCTGCTTTACCTACACAAAACAAATGACATATTTGGCCGGAAGTGGTTGATATCTTATTGTCTTATATAAAATAAATGATTATATTCTTTTGATCTATAATCTTCAACTACTGACAGCTACTTAGCAAGCTAGTAAGGGCTAGGCCTTGGCTGAAACAACAACAAAATGTACTTTTAGAGTTTTGGCTAGCCTCTACTTGTAAATAAAAATATATGTTTTGAAAAGCACTGATGTTTGTAATTGCACATAACTAGATGAGCTAAATCAGGTAATGGTGAAGGTAATGCTAACTAACTGAAATAGCAATATCTGCCATCTTGGCCTTTGATGGCCTTTGATAGTTATAGGTATTATGCTAGTTTGGGCAAGCTAGCTCGAGCTCCTGACTCAAAATCGTGGGATTAATGAGATTAAGTTGTTGTAAAATTTGATTTTTATAATGCATTAGAATATCATTTATTTCAGAATACTACACAAAACACACATTAGTATATGTGTACATGTATGTGTTACAAATAAAGCTCTGATAGGCAGCGCTCTTTGTCTCTGTATCACAGTATTCTGGTTCATTTGCTGTTTCCAGTTCATTTATTTTTAGCTCTTTAGAGCATTAAAATGCAGCTTTTCATTTTTTTTCTGTCGTAAACTTGAAGTCCTCGAGGTGGCCCGGCAGCAGACATACCATGCAACCTGTAATATTGTGGCTCAGTGCACTTCCTCTCTCTTCTCGACACCCTGTGTTTTCACTTGTCATTTTGTCGTATTGTCAAACAACAACAAAAAGTTTCAGTTGCAGTCGCTTTTTACGATATGCAGACGACCCCTCCTTATTTCAATAGAGAACCACTGACACACTAAACTACACGATGAGAAAAGTGTGAATATCATTCCTCTGGTGGAGCTGCACAATCCTCAACTCTTTTGATGTGAGCTCAGGGAGAGAATAGATAAGAATAACTTCTTACACTGTGCTTATTGCCACTGTTTTCTGTTTGTGCACGGCATGAAAAATTGAGCAATTCTGTACGCACTCTAAAGCCAAAGAGCAATTTGATTTGGGACCAAATTGGCATTTAGAGTACTTTCAGAAAAAAGAATTTGAAAAAGCACCTCTCGTTCCCCTCCCATTATGGCGGCAGCAGTTGGGGGAGGACAGGCTCTTAACTTCCCTCCTTAGCACCAGCTTGGTCACAGCGCAGTGATCTAAGAATCCCTTTTAAATGTCTTGCTGTGGAAACCCAGGCTCTCTTTTCCTTGCCTGTTGGCACATGCCTGCATGTCTCTGCATGGGTGCATTTCATTGCATGCATCATGTGATTGTTTATCCTCTTTAAAGCTTTTCTACTTTTGTGTGGATATGTATTTTCCAGCAGAGTGTATCACACTAAATAAACAACACAGAATTTGCATGAATGTGTGAGGTCAACCCCCATTTTGTTTGAATGTCTGTTTTGGTTCCAGTGCACCCCCACGTATCTCTTGTACGTGTGCAAATGTACATTTCATTTTGACTTCACGTTATTGGACATTACAGAAAAAACTAACTGAAACAATTTTATAACTGAAAACTAACTGAAATATGATTCTATTATTTAACATCTATTCTATTCTAGCAATTTATTGTGCTGTTAGAAAGAAATCGTAATATTTAATTTGATTTAAAATATCATATTCCCTGATTTTTAAGTGTGTCATTATGCAGAATTACCCTTTAAAATTTAGTTTTATGTATATTATTGTTTTATTGCCACTGAGTCATTTGCATGAGTAGCAATTTAATACTGTAGTAAGTTGAGCTATTTTATCATCTATTATCTGTAACAATACATGGCTATGTCATTTACGAAGCTGCAATACTTGTGAGTGACATTTAGCAAAATTAATATATAAAGTAGTTGTGTAAAATGTGTAAAATGTATATTTTAGAGTAGTTTTGAAGATTTGAATAATGCTAAGGGGCAAAACAACATAACATCAGTGCAGCGCGTGAAGTGTAAAAGGTCACCGTGCACTTTCAGAGGCAATGCAAATAGCCTGCATGTGCAAATAACCTGCATTTGTTTCCTCTCGGTGTAACTTGTGATAAAACCCTTATTTAATGCCACATCAGACGTTTGCAGTGGTGCATGTTGACGCACACCAGTGCAACCTCTGCTGCAGTTTCTGAACATTATATAACATCATTGCTCTCGGTTGAGGCTGATAATGCTTGAAAACTGTGCATGTGAGCTCTGAATCCAACTGTCGCCCCCTTTAAACAGCAGAGATTTCCAGTGTGTATTCTCCTTTTATTGCTTTTCATTTGCATATAAATTAAATCCATATTGTGCCTGCGAGGCAGTCTATGCTAACTATGCAAACGATCCCCGGCTTTTCTTTGTTTTACAGATAAACCCTCGGCTTCCTCCTAAATGACAAGGTGGGAGGGGGGGAGAGAGAGGAATCCTCTCGCTGTTTCATAATTGTATGAATTTTAAATACACTGTCATAAGACCCTCTTCCGCATTCACAGCAGGGAATCAGACTTTCATTATAATATTAGAGCTACAGAGTTAGCTGACCGTGAAGAGGCACGGAGGCCTCCTCTTCACCTCTGCTCACACATGCAGCCCAGATGGCCTCATGCAGACACTGGATTCAGAAACAATAGACCTGTGTGTTTTCTAAACATCTAACTTCATCCATAAAAAACATCGTAATATGAAGTTATATTAAGTGTGTTGAGCTTATGAGGATATGTTTAGTTGCAGATTTTATTAGGGTTTAGCATTATGGCCAAAATGATATCAATTTTTTAAATTTAATTATCAGCAGATAACTATAATTATTACAATAAGTGTTAAAATTATTATTCATTTATTAAGATCAAGGACTGATTTTTAAGGTTGTGGTAAACAGCAAAATATTTTACAAAGCTTTCGATCAATAATGTGTTAAACCTCCTCACTGAGCTTCCACAATGTGTAAGAAATACATTAATATATATATAGTGAACCTTTATTGCTATTGATTAGAATTACATTGCAATAATTATTATTATATAGTTTTATTGCCCAGCACTATTGTACATCGTAAAAAAACAAACCCTCAAATTACCATTTGACAGCTTTAAGATGAAATTAGATTTTGTGTCAAACTGAAATCAAGTCCTATGAATATTCATTCATATGTTTAAGTGAAGAGTGGCATTAATTTTGTGCTGATATTACTGTGGGTCCCTCTGGAAACCTTTTCAAGGACCCCGAGAGGTTTCCGATGCTGCAGGGGAGAATAGCCCCTGCTTTAAAAAGACGGATTTCCTGAGGCAAAGCTTGGCTGCTGCAACATGGAAGACAATGATCAGTGTATGAACTATTTTCAAATAATAATCCATAACCTGAGCAAGCCAGTTTTTATTCCCTCTTTTGTGACTGAAGCATTTTCCCTCAGTTTCATTTAGCTGTAAAGTCTTCTGAGAATCAGGCTCATAATGAGTATAGTCTTCATAAATAGACCCAAACATACAGATAAATAGGATGAACGTTCATTCAATCTTGTGGGATAAGATGCCTACAACCAAAACAGCGACTCCCAGCTCCTCATCATTGAAATCAATTATGTTCTGTGCGCTTATTAAATCTCTGCTCTGCAGGCCGAGCTGAACCTGAACGCATCATCATCATTATCAGCAGCAGCTCTTGAAATAATTAGAAAAGAAACTCGGAGGCCGTGAACGCAGCCTCGTTAGCTCTTAATTAAATAATCCGCTCAGTTGTATAGAAGCGACGGAACAAACAGGAATCATATAAATCACAGACACGTCGGTCGTGCGTGTCGGAGGTTTGATCACCGCAACATGGCGCCGCCTCCGTAATCCACTCGCATTTTCATGAATTTAACATTAAAATGAAGGTCAGCTCTATTCTACGGCGAATTTATACGTGTTAGTAAAACAATCTGGATTATAATATATTAAAGAATAAATCGTCAAGTTTCACTCTCCACCATGTGACTTATTATTAAGGTTATTCATATTTCAATCCCTGGTTTGAACATTAAATATTAGTCTGAATCAATGCAAATAACAGAAATCTTAATTGGATGATCTAAGTGAAAGTATATAAGGCAAATGGAAAATGTTAATTCAGAAATAAAGAAAGAGAGAAGTTTTTAGGTTTGGGTTTTGTTTGTCACTAATGTAAATACATTGAATTAATTTTCATAAAAGTAATAATATAGCTTTTACATACAAAAGATCCCATCCTCAGCCATTTAACTTAAATATGAGAGCTTCAGTATCTCATGTGCTCGATTCCTGTTCTATCACAAACCTGGAAAATAAAGGAACTGGTACATTTTTTTCACACCAATAAAATTAAAGTTATGGCTTTGTTTTGTAAATTTTGCCCCTTCGCACCATTTTCCAACATGCCTTCCAGAACAGCTGGAAAACTACCCCAAGATCAATAAGAGCAACTTTCCACTATAATCATATTATGCAGAGTCCCTAAAGTTGTCACTGCAGCCGCACACACACACACACACACACACACACACACACACACACACACACACACACACACACACACACACACACACACACACACACGCCATGTCACAGAGTTCACAGCCAGGCTCTGTCGAACCTGACCCTGAGGTCACGTCAGGCCAAACACAACAAATAAGTCTGATGTAGAGAAAGAAGCGTTTCTCCCTTGAACACAGAGGAGGCTTCGTACAGCGAGGAGCGGCTCAGAGTTCAGCACGGTCGTGAAATCTTGTAAATGCCCAGAAAAGATTAATAGCTGAAATGCTATCCGTTGTGTAGAAACATGTAGTGTCGTGTTGGTGTGTGTGAGATAGTTCTCTATTTCTGTCTCTGCCCCTCCACCTCCTCAAATATCAAAATAAAAAAGTAAGCAGTTATAACTCTTGTGTAGTTTCAGTGTTGTAATAATAATAATTGTTTTAAATCCTCCAAATAATTCCTCTTAACTCCTTTCACCACTATAAAGTTAAATTACCCATAGAAGGGAATGAAAGAAAGAATAATTTAGTCCATCAATCTACCATTCTTCTTTTTTTTTTATTTCAGACTACATGTGGACATATTAAAATCTTTGGCTTGTCTGAGTCTGCGGACTGATGTGTTGGATGAAGAAATGGGCGACAGGAGACCACAAGAACCTATAGAGCCAATCTGACAGTCTAAAAACAACGAGAACAGACAGAAGGGATGAGATGCGAGGTGAGGCGGAAATTAAATATACTGTATACAACATGATAACTGTGTGGCTATATAAACTTTAATAACGATCGCTCATTTATATAATTATGTCCATATACTGTTACCATAAACAGAAATCTGTGTTTTTAAATAGCGTCTCCCCCACTTCCAGTTCATTTTTTTTTCATTAGCTCCAAAAGAGTCCAAAGAGTCAGGCTGCGGCCCTGAGCGTGGGGGGGAAATGTCCGGGCTCTCTCATTCACTCTCCTCCTTCTCCTCCTGCACGGTGGTCGTCGAATGGTTGTAAAGTCCTTGGGCCATGAGCTGCATGGCCAGGCCGTTCTTGTAGCCGGTGGCCTTTTTAATCTTGGCCCTCTTATTCTGGAACCAGATTTTAATTTGAGACTCGTTCAGGTTGAGTTCCTGGGCCAGAGACTGTCTCCGCTGCTCCGTTATGTAGCGGTTGGCCTGGAACTCGGTTTTCAGTCTCTGCAGCTGCTCGGCCGTGAACGCTGTCCTGGGCCGCTTGTCCTCCTTGCTGCTCTTCTTCTTTTTCAGTTTCCGTGTCCTTGGGCCTGGTGTGGAAACAACAATGGAAATAAAATATTTATTCTACTGCTTGATCAAGAACATAATGCTACATTTGATATTTTAGAAATTCACCACCCAAGCTCCTGCTTATAACCTCTGATGAGTGATGATAGCAGCTGATTATATCAATATGATCAAATGTAGGTCACCACACTGTCCTGATACAAATGCATTTTTCATTAGATTCTCATACAGTGTTATCTGCCTCTCTGTAATATGTAATACATGAAACATGAAGCAGTGGGAATAAATCGTGTCAACAATAAGGACACTCAGAAGGACAGCAATATGTTGCTCTGTCCCCAACCAGGTGTATTACCAGCATTAAACATGAGACGTACAACTTTTCAATACCACAAAATACTACAGAGTACTGCTAGTGTGTACATAGCATGAGATTTAAAGAAATATTATATAATATTTATGCATTGAACGAGACCTTTTTCTCCACCGTACAATACAAAGGCGTTACAATGCTGCGTGTCGTGACATGATTATTACTCAGTATTCTACTTATTACTTACAAGTGTGAGCTCATGGTTTTCTTAAATGGGAAATATAACTCTAAAGCAGACAACATTTTTTTATCCCAATAAGAATTTTCAATTCAGTCAATATCGAGAATTATCAGGATCAATGTCTCATTGTTATTTCTTTAAAGTTTAAAGACAGATTTTTGCTCCTGAGTGAAGGTTGTGGTTTGAACGTCCTCGTCAGAAAAAGACAAACACAAATCTGAGGCAGAAAAATTTTGTGTTGCACCTCCTCACTCTGCACAATCAGCAATATCTCCATATATACTGCACTTTAATTGTATTGATATTTGATGAAATTATATTGCTATAATTACTGATGTTGTTTTACTGCCCAGCTCTAACAACAGAAATGCACATGTAAGCGTTAGCCTAAACATTTGTTGTATATATCATGATTTAAAAAATCTAAAAATAGGTGTGTTGTAGAGCAAAATGGTTGAAATAATCAAAGATAAATAAGAAATAATAAAATAAATTTAAAAAACCAGCAGATAATTGTAGACGGAGTAAAGTCGTCTGAGTCTCAGCTCAGTTGACATGAACAGGTTTGGACGTTCTGGCCTCATTAGATGCAGGCAGGTCTTTGTGTAAAGTCTAATACAGGCCTGTGACATCTGACTGGTTATGGCGCCAAAACAAGCAGCAACCTGCTGCCACGGTTCAAATGAAATAAGTTGCTTTTGACTGGAGTCTCACTGCAGACACACTGTTCAGGTCCACATCCCCACAGTCTACTCTGCTAAAAAACAACAGCCCCTGTGATACAATTAACGGACTCCACCCAGCACTGTGACTTCTTAATCAAATAATCAAGGCTGCACACTCGGCCTGAACGCATGTGCACATATGATTCAGCTCAGGAAGCAAAGATGTGACGTTCACACAGGGAAATGTTTGGGTTTGCATTGAAGCAAGTAGCAGGCATGTTGCAGTAAACACACCATGACATTAAATGACTGTTCATTTGACCCCACTTAGTTAAAGAGGAACTGGATATATGGATATAAGAATATTGTGCTAAAAATAAAATTTAAAAAGTTTATTTAAATTGTAGCTTTAGTGCTGTAGGTCAAGTAATGCAAATAAATAAAAATAAAAATAGAACACCCATGTTCAGGAAGACTACAAATCCTATTGTTTAGTTATAGAAACATGCTCAGGCTCTGTAAACACAACTAAAACACTTTTCATGCAACATAAACAGATTTGATTTTCCATAACTCGTTATAAAAAGAATAAGATAAATGCTGCACACTTTTATATAAATGGCACAACTTTAGATGTGTTTTGCACTAATAATATTAATATAATTATTATAACAACACCTTCTGTCCTGTAGCTGTAAATAATGCGAAAAAAACGAATAGTTTTACACACTTAATACACAACAATGGCGGCGATACTCTTGTTCCATCACTGCACCTCGACTTAACATTTTCTTTAAAACCGCCAGGAAACACTGACGCTAATCCTCAATGTATTTGAAGGCAAGTCTTATTTTGCATAATCGATTTTAATGTAATAAAAAAAAAAAAAATCAAATAAGGTGCAAAAACAAATATGACGGTTAATACTGGTGTTATTGTACTTATCCTTTAAATCCTATAATATTATAACATTTCTGTAATTGAACTATTATTTGATGAAGGACTAAATCTAAATCAATTAAAATATTATGGAGCTGTGTGTATATTTGTATATTCGACACTTTAATTTTAAAACACAGTAACTGCTACAGAATTATATCAATGTTCCATTGTTTTATTTTTACTGTCTCCAATTATATTTTTGTGCATTTGTTGTTTCTTTGCTGAGAGAAAATGGTCAAAGTAGGATTTAGTGTTCTCGCTCACAAACGACATGAAGCTATTCTATTATACTAATATTATCTAATATTAGTATTATTTATTGAGCAGTATTTTGAAGATAAATATGTCAGCGTGGTTTTATTAACAGGCCAATAGTTATTATCTGACTATAACACATTTAATAACGCGTCCTCGTGTTTCTGCGTGTGAGAGAACACAAGACTTGGAAATGAATGTAGTGCATCATCCTATTTTCATATTAATTCTACTTTATTTTTAGGTGAAGTTGTATTTTAGTTTAAAAATTATTTGGACCCCTTGTTAAATTCTCTCTCATAATAAGTTGGAGAGATGTTTGAGGGAGACGCGCAGAGAAAGTTGCCCGGCAGTGGAGCACCTCAGTCGGTATGATGTGGGGACTACTAGCGCCTTACCAGATGAGGGCCGGTCCGAGTACCGTGTACAGTAAACCCAGGCGGGCCACAGCAGCGGCTGGCTCTCCTTACTGGCGGCCGGAGACGCTCCGTTGCCGCCGCTCACAACCACAATAGACGAGGGGCTGTCCGCGTATCTCCCGGTGCCGGTGCCCGCCGGCTCGCCCTGCTTCGACGAGTTCTGCTTGGACGAGGGCGACGAGGACGTGGAGGACGAGGAGCACGGCGACGACGAGGTGCTGTCGCTGCTGCAGTTCGAGTCCAGGCACAGGCTGCCGGTGTGCGCCGGCGGCCTCGCCCCGGCCAGCGGGTTCACGTTCTCGCGGCCCGGCGTCTGGCTGCGGTAGCCCGGCTCCTTCCTGCTGCCGAAGTCCGGCCGGAGGATGTTGTCGATGAAAAAGTTGGTGGTTCTGTGGGCCTGCTGGGCCGCCTGGTGCGGGAGCATCAGCGGCGGGGACGGGAGGTTCGGCGACAGGGACAGGCTCTCCTCCTCGGTGGAGTCCCGGCCGCTGCTCGGCTCCTTCGACTCTTCCATGGCTGGTGGCGGCGAGAAACGTCGGCGTCTCCGCGGCAAACTCCACTTGTTGCCTCCGTCAGTATCCAGAGTTTCACCCACTCTCACGTATCTTCTGTCAAATGCCTCAAATCACCCGCAGCGGCCGCATGTCGTCTCCTCACAGGCTTCCGTACTCGGACATACCGGGCAGCTCCCGGTGAGTTCCCGGTGCTGCAGAATATTCTGTCTCCTCCGAACTCCCCGAAACCCCGTTATCTGCTCCCGGGAGTGTGCGTGTGTGTGTTTGTCTCCTTTACTACACCCAGCCGGAAGCACGTGTGCGCGTGCACGAAGCGCAGCGGGCCAATCAGGAGCGGGGATCGTCCCTGTCAGATCTCACGGTGGCCAATCAGGAGCCACCCTCGAGTGCGCGCGGCTCGTAGACCGATTTTTTTTAAGGTTTGGGCACGTGCATGTAGTCAGTAAAAACAACAACACGAACATTCTGAATAACACACACACTGGAAATAGAGTTTCATAGTGATACACAAACAAATCACACACAGCAACAAATATTCAATTCAAGCTTTTATTCTTTATGGAATTTATTTATAAATCAAATTGAATTCATGTTAGTTTTTATTATATTTAATGGAAAGTTGGTTCATACAATCATTATTTGCAATGTGTGTTTTTTTCGCTTCAGTGCACAATTTAAAAAATCTATAACAGGATTTCAACAGTGTTTTTACTCTATCGTTTAAATTAGCCTGAAACGTGCTTTAAAAAATACGTCAAACTTAGATGATGAAAATAAAAACCCAGCTCGTCTTTCTTTAATTAACCTCCAATGTGTTTCTTAGTAAATTCAAACATTTTCTGCACTTTTTCATATTTTCCTTTTCATTTCTTCCACCGCAGCGTCACTCGTTGACCTCTTTTATTTTGAATCCCTCTAAAACTCTTTTAATTTCTTTTTAAATGCTTCTTTTATTGTATTACCTTCCTTTTAAACTCCGTCATGATGCATTTTTAATTTAATGTAACGCATTTTAAATTGCCTTGCTGTTCAAATGTGCCATATGAGTAAACTTGCCTATTTCCTGTGTTGTGTGAAGCATATTTAAAATTTAACCATTTATATTGTGGCAGCTTTTGGCAGCAGCATAAAAAAAAATATAAAAAAAAGAAATATATGGAGCCCTGCGGGAATGATAATAAATATTGTGTTTTTAAAAATGTTAATTTCAGTAAAACATTTAAACAAATGCCACCAGGCTCTAATTGGCGATTAGAAGAAATAATAATAATATGAATAATCCTAATAGCAGCAGGAAGTGTGGACGTGTTTGTGAAAGTGAAATCTTTATCCCACATGCGGGCCGGTGCGGGAGGAGCGTGGCTACTTAATTAAATTCCAATTAGGACAGTATCAATGCGCTGTTGTAGCCGCGGCGCCATTGTGACTAAATGAGTGCGCTTCTTATCTGGGAGCTGCTGGAGAGGCCGGGCCCGCAGAAGATAATTTATAGCTTTTAATTAGTCTTCATTCCGCCCGATCAGCCCGGCGTTCATCACCGGGAGCGGCCCGAATAAAAGAGGCCCGGTGAAAAGCTGCTGTCACCGGCTCCTGGCAGGGCCCTTAATCACGGGGAGCCAGGGGCCGCGCTACAAGCCTCCTAATTTCCAAGGTGCTGATAAAGCTCGTTGAATAATAGCGCGGGCCCTCGGAGACACCATTTACAGAAATGACTTTATTGACGGCTTAACGTCGGTGATTCATTTCACCTCTCATGTACCGGGAGCCGGATTTGTCGCCGTAATAGGATGATGAATGCACTGACGGATCACAGCCCCGCTTTTATTGAGTAGCCCATATAGTGGAGGTGCGTCAGGTGGAGCGTGCACGCGCTCTGACACACACACACACACAGGGGGGTGCAGCTATCCTTATTAGGACTTTGCAATGACTTCCATTCATTGTGTTCAGCCTATAACCAAAAACCTCAACTATCCCTAACCTTAACCATAACCTACCCACAATTCACCTGTTATTCATAACCCTTAACCATGACCACTCATGTCTAACCATATAACCTAACCTACCCACAATTCACCTCTTAGTCCTTTAACCTTGTCCAGGACCATGCAGGCTTTGGGCCCCATGATGTCCACTGTCCTGGAACAGGTCCTGAAGAGGCAATAAAAATTAGAACACACACACACACACACACACACACACACACACACACACACACACACACACACACACACACACACACACACACACACACACACACACACACACACACACACACGGTGAACTCTTGGTTGTTGCAGTCACTGTGTGTGTGTGCGCTATTAGGCCCATGCAGTCATAGATTGTTCTACTTCCTGTGTGAGGGGTTAAACACATGTAGCCTAAAGCCAATAAAAGGAAAATGAACCTACACACACACACACACACACACACACACACACACACACTCACTCACACTCACACTCTGCAGGTTATTCTTCATTATTCTTCTTTTTGTCATCCTCACACGTCGTTCTTGTGTGTTGGCTTCTTTCTGCCTTATTATCTTGTTTCCAGTCTAAATTACAGACCTACATGTTTCTGGGGCCCAGTTAAAAGCAGCTGTAACACAATTCAAACCGTTTCCCTCCAATTATCTGAATGAATGAATCTAATCACCTCCTCTGGTGTGTTCATATCTTTTTGTTTTAAACAGCAAATATTCAGAGTTGAGAAAAAAGTAGATCAGGTAAGTTTTTCAGATAAAAATAAAACCCTAGTTGTGGAAATGAGAAGATGTATTATAGGTGTAAAATGTTGCTACAGCTCTACAGAGAAAACATATGAAACTGCTCATTGAAGTCAAACAATCGAAACAGTTCAGGATTTTACGAAAGAAAGAAATAGCGATGATTTTATCATTTGCAACAGATTTACTGAAGAAGTTCACTGTAATTTCAATTTCCAAACACGTTAAAATACAAACACCATTGTTTCCACTGCAAAAGAGAATATTTTAAAACGACTGGCCCTCAAATAAAAATGCACAAAATGATCCATGTGGATTTTTCCATTTTTAATTGCAATGCATTAATTTACAAAAAAATGACAATTAAGCTCAACAGCTTCTTTCATAACGACAAAATCGAATTGAGTTTTGTTAGTTAATTTCTACTCTTGGAATTGCAATTTTATCTGTAGTTTTTTTTTTGCAGTCTTTTATTATCTGTATGTTTTTATCGTCTGAATTGAGGTAGAAATATTCTTTACATTGTCCCACAGATAGAAATGATGTTCAGGAATTGACTCAAAGTGCTGCAGCTCGTGCTTTCACCTAGTGGAGGAAGGTGGTGGTGTGTTTTCATTCATGCTCATTCAGGTTGAAGAGCAAAATGAGAGGAAATCCAGTGTTCACCTCACAGATCTGTAATTAAGTCAGGTGCTGTATTTGTATCAGGGGGGTTGTTGGCATGAAACCCTGCCAGGGCCCTTGTGCTCAAGTATCCACATGTGGAAACTGCCAAGTTTAAAGCAACTTTATGGCTCTAGCGACATCTAGTGGCTGATATGTGTAAGTGGCGTCTGCAGGAGCACCTGCACACAGGATAAGAATTCACTGAAATAAATACTTTTCTCTACAGTTGGTGAAAATAGCTGAATGCATTTAATCAAACACAACATTAAAATAGGATTTGAGGTATTTTTACTGTATGGTATATTTATTTGAATGCCATTGTAATTTAAATGCAAATATCGCACTATTTACTGAATTTATTTGACAGCTATAGATAAACTAGACATCAGTTTATCATATAAAATACATAACACAGTATATCATATTATGTTGTATACAATAAAACGTATTTACAAATGAATGCACTAATACTATTAAATGTATTATATGATATGATATTTATGTGGGACATAACCCAGGAGGAATATTTATAATAATAATAATAATAATAATAAATTGTATTTACATAGTGCTTTTAACAATGCTCAAAGGCACATTACAAATGTTCAAAAACACAGAAAACGAATAACAGTTAAACCTAGAAAAACAATAGACAATCTAAATATATACGATTCCTGGGATACACTTTTCTTATTATTCATTTGATGGTTTGTGTACAGCAAATACAAAAATATGGATTTTACATCATTTCTTTTTTGTAACGATGACACCCATTTTTTTACAAATACAACATATAACATAAACAACAGATTTCTTCTCACTGTTTTCAACCAGTCAGCACATGCAGCCTTGCACTACTCTGTTTGTCCAGTAGGTGTCAGAGTCCAACAGCAGTAAAAACGTAAAGAGCTGCTCGGATCATTTCACTTCATCAGAGGACAGAGACAAATGAGGGTTACAAACAAGAAGGACTCGTAATTAAATTCGATAAAACCAAATACTAAGACTTTTTAAAACTAATCAGAGATTTAAAAATGAAATGTCTCAACTTGTCTCTTGTAAAAGTCCTCTTGTCTGAGCAGCTACTTATTATATAACCAATCACAGAGAGAAAATAAAGATGGACGACATGACAGCTCCACAAAACTGAAGCCAAAACCTCTCGATCACGACCTGGTTGCTGGCTGCGGTCAAGGTCATAAATCCCACCTCCTCCATGTTAGCAGATGGGAAGTTGACCAAACTATAAATAAATCAGTTCGTCACATGCATTGTTCTCAAAGATGGTTCTGTCATTTCAGGTAGTTCTCACACAGTTGATATAAAAGCACAGTGAAACGTCGTGATTGACAGCCAAGACTGACTCATGATTGGTCGAACACGTGTATCGGCTCGACCTTGACGCCGCCCCTCCATCCCCTGATCACAGACTCTGGCTGCAGATCTGTTTCCAGATAAGAAAGTGGAGCGGCGTCGTCCATCTTTATGTCTTTTTGTCCGACAGTTCGTCTTTATTGTGAGGTGACCTCTAGTGGTCATCGTAAAGGACCACCCTTTTCTTATTGTAACCATAACAACAGACAGCCTCTAACCTTAAGGAAGTACATGTTCAAACATTGCTCTCTTAAATCCCTTGACTAGTCTCTGTGCCTAAACCTAAACCTTACCAGCAGACGTGAGCTTCTTCTAATAACCAGGACTACTGAGGTACAACAGTAAAACCAGTTTGGGGAAAAGAAGGGAACATAAAGGCAGAAGAATATAGTTCCAGGTTGTATGTTTATGATCATTTGCTTTTCTTGAACTCCGTAATGGATTTATCGTTTTCTACTTTTTCATTGTTTGACGTTTTATAACTTGTTGCCACAAGTGTCAGATTTAAGGAGCTCCGTGGTGATGCGTCACAAATCTTAAAGAGTTGTCACAAATTTACGATTTCAGTGCCATCACTGTCTCCACGCTCACTCCTTCAAATATTGAAACGCCAGCGATGTACAGAGAACATGTTTGCATACTAAACGATGATTATCATTCACCGAGTTCTCTCTCTCTCTCTCTCTCTCTGTCTCTCTGTCTCTGTCTCTCTGTCTCTCTCTCTCTCTCTCGCTCTCTCTTTCCTTATTTCACTCTGTCTTCTTTCCGAGGTCCAGGTTCTCCCCAGTAATAATACATGAAGGGCTCCTCTCCCTCATCCATTAATCAGGAGGGAAGCTGAGGTAAAGGAGGGCTGATCTTTGGCCTTCACACACATGCACACACACTCACCTATCATCAATAATTGAAGGGATATTAATGCAGATAAATAATTAATCTTTGGAGGATCTCCAAAGTGTCCTAATGAGAAGTGGGGGACAAATTGCTCCTCAGCCTTATTACGTCTTGCTGAGAAGTTTGCGAAAGCTTAAGGTGATGATGAATGGGCCCCATCTATGGTGACGGGCAAATTAAATCGATGCCGACATTGTTCGGTGCGTTGACAAAATTAGCCATCTCTAAGGGAATGTCTGCAGAGGGCTTTGGCTCTGTGAAGCGATGTTGGTTTAATCAGTAAATCTTATGGGTAGAACATTGTCATTGTGAGCAATTTAGCATTTAGCTCCAAGCAACGCAACTCGGCGGCGGCACCTTTAACACACAATGACGTTTCACAGCAACGTGTCAGAACTACTCACATGGAGCCTGTTGTCAAAATGTTTTTTACAACAGTAAATCTGCAGAGCGGCGTCAGACAGTACAGAGCTAGTCAGTGGCTTCCTTTAAATCAAAGCTTTTATCATTCTGCATTCTCTGATTTGACCTCGTTCTAGTTTTCATTATTGTGATTTACGTGTTTTTATGTATTATTTTATGTGCAGTCGCCCATAACTTCATACTACACATCCTTAGCAAACACTGTTAACTTGTTCCTTGGGTCCAAATATCACTTCATCTTTGCTCCTTCTACTTCTTCGTCTTCCTCATCCTCTTCATCTTTCTCATCTTTTTCCTTGTCCTTCTCATCCTCATCCTCCCCTTCTTCGTCTTTCTTGTCCTCTTCCTCTCTCCTCTTTCTTCTTCAATACTTCCCATCCTCTATAACAGGCATCATAAGTGTTTTTGTTTGAGTCTTTAAACAGCAGTGACACATCGACCACATCCTCCAGTGTCTGCAGCACCACATGTGTGTGACTGAAGGGGTCTCACATGTGCGTGTGTGTGTGTGTTTCCTAATCAGGCATGCTGCCTGGGGCCACTCTAACCTTTCAGTCGACTCTCTGAGGATCGTCTCTCTCATCTGGCATCCTCGGCCCGTCACTGTCATCAGCCGGAGGAGAGATGAAAGATATAGTCCTCACTGGCTTTGTTACAATAAGAGCCACCTGCTCCAATGACTTATTTCTTTAACCTTTACCCCCCCCCTATATTCACAAATGACAGATTGCATGACACGGGATTCCAAAAAACTCTGAAGAGACACGGCGATAAATTAATGATACATGGATAAGTCGTTATCAGATTTGAAAGCTGACAGATGATGGGCCGTTTTTTCACTGTTGGAGAAATACAAGGGAAATGATAGCAAAGCAGAAGTAGCATATGTAATAGACTGAATTTAAACTTACAACGAGGCTATGAGGGCTTCAAATTAGAGACGGGGCAACTGGTGGAACTGTTTCATTGGCTGTGCAACTCGTGTCTGTCATGATAAGCGGGGGGAGGAGACAGGACATGAATAACGACACTATGAGTGGGTGAGAGAACGTGGAGGAGGAAGTTGGGAGGGCAAGGTGGCTGATGGTTGACGGGATAAGGGACCAAGTGTGTGTGTGTTTGTGTGTTTGTGTGTGTGAATGTGTGTGTGTGAGATTGATCCTTTAGCCTCTCATTATCCCCGAGAACAAGACGGGGATGCGTTTCTGACAGTTATTTTCCTGCTCGTCCGCAAATTATCTGCACGGATCATGTGTGAGTTTCTTGTATTCGTGTGAATCGAGAGTTTAAATAAAAGGGGGCCTCACAAAGATGTAAACATCATTGCGACTGATTTGCAAGAGTAAAGCTGGGATTTAGGGTTTGAAAAGGAAATTAAGGATTAGACCAAAGCTTCTTTTTGCAGGCATATTTTAATGATGTGTGATGTATATCCACAGCCACACATTTGTAATAAAAGCTCAAATTTACTCGACATTACAGATTCAACATAGGTTTATAATTGACGTCTTTGAGTTCCTGTGTCTGCAGCGTCCGTCCTCCTGCCTGCTCTGACCTGGAACTTCAGTTGTTGTGGAGAAAGTTAATTTGTGTGTGTGTTTGTTTATGAGCAAGAATTCTAAAAAAGTACCCAACAGATTTTTACGAAACTTGGTGAAGTGATGCGATATGGGTCAGGGACGAAGCCAATAAATTTTGGTGTGGATCCGAATCAGGGGGCAGATATTCTTATGTTTCTATAATTGTAGAAGTATCGTTCCATGCGTGCATTGGTGAAATAATTTTTAAATTGGAAATTCAAAGTCTGGAAAGTTTCTTCCTTGCAATCTCTCATTTCTTGGAAAATAAATAGAATATCTTCTCACTTTAGCAACGTATGCTATCTTCATAAAATACAAGCATTCAAGATTTCGCACCAGGATTAAACATAATCATTTCCACTTTGTATAAAGGATGCTCCTCTTTGTGTTAATGTGGCCGAGACAAGCTTATTACGGCTGCAGCTAATTATTGTTTTAATTACAAATCAATCTGCTGTCTGTTTTCTCGATTAGCTGCTTAATTGTTTGTGCAATAAAATGTCAGAGAGCAGAGAAAAATTCAATCAGTCCCCCAAAGCCCCAAAACAGAGCACACAGAAAACCATAAATATTCCCATTTTAAAAGCAGATACCATTTAGATATTTTCCTTTATAGAAATGACTTTAATGATGAATTAGTGATCACAATTCTTGCCTTCATACATTAGTTCTCATAGTGATGTTATAATAATTCAAATGGTGGTTTTAAATCAGTGAGGAGCTGAGTTTTCTCGCTGGGTTTCCATAGAATCTGCATAAATTCAGTGTTTTAATGACTCTGGGGACATTGATATGATCGCTCACACTCCTCCATGTAAATGATCGGTGCAGGTGATTCATGAGGACAATAGGCCACTGACACTACTGCACAATAAGCCAGACTTAAGAATGAATAAACTGGCATTTAATTATTTACAGCAAGGGCTACCAAACTTTTCAGCCCCTGACCCCCAAAATAACAGAGCTGTGACTTGAGACCCCCATTATACCAAGTGATATTTGGGATTACGTGCACAATGTTTACTGTGTTGCTGTAGATGCATCTGCTTCTGTCTCTTATTATTATCACCTCAGGATTCATGTGAGAATGAAGAAAATCCAGAAGATAATATCGTATTTTCTTAATTGCATGGTTTTATTTTAAATTTAAATAAAAAAAAAAAAATTAATCTTGTGCAACAATTATGGCAAAATAATAGTTTTTAAATTGTATTTGTCATCTCTCGACTCCCCCCCCCCGGTGCATTTACATGTGACCACCCTTCACCTCCATAGGGATAAAAAAAAGTTCTGTCACCGTTTTCTTTTACTTTCTCTTTCATCCTCTTTTGTCAGTTTTCCCTTGTTTGGCCGATTTAAACCACAGAGGACAGGAGAGACTGGCAGATGGAGTGAGTCAGCATTTGGCTGAATCATTACTCAACATATAAATCATAATAATGACGCAAAATCAGTTTGAACTTCTTAACTTTCTTTCCTCTTGTGTTTTTTTTTTACTTTGCAGTTTCTGTTGTCTTCACCTGTAAAAATGAGGAGGACAAGATTTTACATTTAATATTTTTTCAAACCAGTGGATGTGTTTCTATTCATTTGATTATCAGCCATAATATTTTAACCATCCAAGATTTGCCACATGCTGCGAGATTGTAAAACAGTGTGAGTAGTATAGTTTACAAGTTACTTTACACGTCATGAAACATTATATACAAACATACAAGACAATTCATTACAACACTATATTAACAACAAGGTTCATTTCAAGAAGAAGGGCTAGAAGTCGAAGGAAGGGGATCATTGCAATGGTTTATGGGAAACGTAATTTATTCACTCTTAAAATAATTATGTACACAGTCTGGTACCTTTGCCTTTTTTTCCATTTTCCCATGTTTTATGGTCACGATTTATATTAAAGCTGGTCGGCTGGTTCTGAAAGGCAGCGCTCATTGTTACTCTCTATTAATGTGTGACGATGTAGTTGTTCGATTGGTACAAATGTCGCACTGTTAAAACACAAAGTTGTGGTTTCACAGGGATTTATGTGTCGAGTGCAGTCACTTCCTGGAGTCTCAGCTGGTTCCGACGTCCTCGCCATGACAGCCACACTCCATCTGTGTTGCAGAGAAGACACTGTGGTCCTCAGCAAAGTGCACCTTTATGAGCCAAGTAAGTGAGAATCATAAGAGACAATTCTTCCCCTGAAAAGTCAGACTGATGTAAATTCAGCAAAAAGAAAAATTACAATACAATAACCCCCCCTCCATTCTCAGCTCTCGCTTCTCCGCGGGTCCCTCCACTTCTCCCTCTTTAAATTTTCCTCATGCCATGGCGACATTTGCATCTCAGACATGAACGTGGATCAATCATCGCGGGGAGAAAGTCGGTGGAGGAAAAGAATGAGGAGAGGTTTTAAAAATGTCCTGATGATTGGCTGCCTGTGCACAGGAGCTTTGTCATCAGCAATTTTTCATGGTGATATGGTAATCACACACTGCTGCTCGCTGCCGGAGACACGTCTGGGCAGCAGGACGGTGGGTCCAGCCGTCTTAAACTCTATTATAAGATTAGACCCACAGGATTTAATTAAAAAAAGTCTTTGTTAATGAAGGTGGCAGCTGCAACTGGCAAAACACACACACAGACACAACTTGGCAAAGCTCAGCAGCACACTGCCTGGTGAAATGCTATCATTACTCCAACATGATGCCTGTTACTCGGCTGCCTGTCAAGTTAAATTCCCCTGAACACAAAGTGTGTGTGTGTGTGTGTGTGTGTGTGTGTGTGTGTGAGAGGCCTTGTCCGACTTATCTCATCCATCAGAAAATTTTGCTACTCCGTCTGTCAGTCAGCGATCCCTCACTGTCACCCAGACCAGGGGGATGGAGCAGCCTGATCATCTATTGTGTTGTTATTTGTATGTGACTGTGTGTGTGTGACTGTGTGTGTGTGTGTGTGTGAGGGTATCTGTCTGGCAGCCAGTGACACATACCACTGCTGATGTCTCAGTTGGTGTCAGCGGCTCCACTTTTCATCCTAAATGCGTCTGCAGCTGAGAGCCTTTTACAAGTTCGTCATGCTCTGATCTTTAAACAGTACCGCTGGTGACATCATCACTCCATTCCACATTTCCAAACCCTCCTGAACGATTAGCACCTCCAGCGATATATTCGTGAATCCTGCCTGGTTATAGTGTCATTAAATAATCTGTGTGTCGTGTTATCAATTCATCCTGGTGGGTGAATGTCTGCCCTCTTGAACATAATGTCTCTTCTCTGCCTTTGGGGAATGTCTTCAGATTTTGACCAGTTGAAATTACCCACTCACTCACTAACCCCCTATTTCACTGTATCTATTCCAGTTTCTATACATGTTCACAAGTTGAACCATTCTTGTTATAAAATTCTGCCGATAACTGTCCCCCATTTTTTTTTTTATTCGTCCCCTTGAGCAGCCGCAGAATATCACAGTCCCTCCCGGGGAGGACAGAGTCAGTTTGTCGGCTGCAGGAAAATCAGCCAGCACCCTAATAGAGGTTTATCTAACCAGACATGCTAATATTTGTTTTACATGATTTCCATTTAAATTGACAGCAGGGGTGTGTAAACAGCTGTTTTTGTGTGTTCCTGAGGGGATGGGCAGGAGAGAGAGAAAAAAATCAAACACTCACAAAACAGCCATCACCTTAATGAAGGCTTACAGCAATATTTGAGTCTGGAACAGCCTCTGTAAATCTCAGGACAAGTTAATCAGAAGTGAAACAGAAGAGCCGGCAGCCACCGGCCCGCACCCGCTTCTATCTGAGAATATCTAAGATGACGTTTTCGAGCCTTGAAGCTTGATGTTTACTGTCACTGCACTTAGTTTACGAGAAGCCATGTGGAGACTCACCCTGGGCTGTGCAGCTGCTCAGAGAGATCCTTGTTCCTCAAAAGAAAAGTGTTGATTTCAGAATTTTTTGTTATAGTAGACGAATGTTGATGTTTCTTAAACGCGACAGGCACAAAACCAAATAATACAGATATCTCAGGATGGAAAAGATGTGTCATACATGTAGAAGGTGTCAACTTGGAGAGAGGATGAGTTTGTGGTGTTGATGTCCTGTAAACAAAAACATGTGACATCTGCAGCAGGAATTATATGTCCTGCCCCCTGCATCTTCTACCCACGTGCCCCCTCTCGTCTGAATATTCTGGACATTTTCCTGTTGTCAGAGATCTTTCTCATGTACCTCAATGAAATGTGAGGACTGTAGTGTAGTTTTAAAAACAGCCATGGTGGTTTTCCCTCCCAAAAAAAAAACCCCAAGCCCCATCCGATTTAACGCCGGAGAGCGTCCACGGCTCACTGACTAAAAATGTCTGCGAGCTACAGTCGCACAAAGGACATTCAGGGAGGCACCTGGAACAACTCGCTGTAGAGCGGCAGCTACAACGCACTGCAGCACATTCAGACAGGCGAGTCCAGAACCACCAAATGTCTGTAAATCAGGTTCAGATGTGTGAAACATTGACACAGTGCATCTTCTTGTCAAACAATATTTATTGGCATATATGAGAGCAAAATAGAAACCATTCAGTATTATTTGGTGACATCCATTTGTAAGTTTCGATTGCTGTTATTAGGGTTATTTGGTGAAACACTGACTACCACTGAAAGCACCACAGTTCTGCTCGCTAAAGCCATCACAGTACTAAGTCCAAACTTTTTCTTAACATATTTAATGCATTAAAATGTGACATCTCTCGGCTTTGGGACAATCTCCTCAGAACATTTCAGTTGATCTTATGTTTGAAAACAGATGCTAATCCAACGGGGGGATAAGAAAACACTAATGCTGAGGATGTGCTTACTTTTATGGGAAAAATCTAAAATAAAATTGCAGACTGTGGGTCAAGAGGTAAAACGGATTCCACACTAATTGGAAAGTCGGTGGTTTGATCTCTGGCTCCTCCAGTCTGTGTGTGAAAGTGGCCAAGATACTGAACCCTAAATTGATCTGATGGCCATGAATGTGACTTTAAAGTGCTGTGAGTGGTTGATAAGACTAGAAATACACTATATATATAATTACAGTCCATTTACCATTCATTTCTACATTGACATTGGGGCATTCCAGTATTTGAGTTACAACAGCTACGACCACATCTCATCAGAAAGTGGCACAATGTATTAATCCAGTATTTCCGAAGGCTCTGGGTAGATCCACACTACTACGCTTTCCTTTTAAAACTCATCCCTGTGGCTATGTTTACTTCTGCTGTCACCACTACTCCGAAGTTTTCGAAGGCCTAAAAACGGAGAAGTTTGAAATGCTGCTGACCCTGTCAGTCACTGAACTTTGTCGTTATTCCAACAACAGAAACTTGTCGTCTTACTTTTCACCATTGTTATATTTGGCTGAATAGGCAATCGGCTTCCTGTTTACATGCCCAGTGTTCCTGAATGGTCATGTGATGTGAGTATTATTAACGATAAAGAGTGACATGGTTTTAGTATGGATGTAGCGATGCAGCGCTATTTTGTAAACGTCAGTAAATGGCGTGCTAACCACTTTTCATGCTAAACAGCAAGGAACTTAATTAAATAAAGAGCTAAAGAGGTAGCTTAGCTGTAAGCTTGTTTGTTTAGCTCCTAATGAGACATTAAGTCACAGTTTATTCAAAGGAATATTTGCACATTTGACTTGTGGGTCATTAATATTGACCCACTTTTTGTGGAGAGGTATATTCTACAGTAGAAGAGGTGAAATGAATCTGGATGGTGCACCACATTCCTCCATTTTGGGCTATTTCCTGCAAACTCAGTGCTGTTTTCACGGATTGTTGTAGCTTAAGGCTGCAAATGAGTTGGTCAAAATTGAGCTTGGTGAAAAATTTGCCCAGTTCAGCTTCACTTCTGTGTGTAAATCTAGTGTTTGTGCAGAATTTGGACGATCAAAGCTGCTTTTTAGGACTTTGATTCAGTGCCTCGACTTCCAAACATCACACAGCCGACTGCACTGTGCAAACCTCTGAGCCTGTAAACAGCCAGTAGCTCTTCTCCTTAATTGAAAGGAACCTAAACAACATTTTACAGGTATTATGTTTTCACTGATGACAGCAGCCTCCGGTTGAACTCAAGATATTTAGTTACAAATAAAAAGATATCTCACTATATCAGTGGTTCTCAAACTTTTTTTTTCTGGCATGCACCCGACTTCAGAAGCCAAAAAAAGTTCCAACATTAGCCATATTCATTTTTCATCATTCACGTCCCCCCCCCCCCCCCCCCCCCCAGTTTGAGAACCACTGCAGTAAACAGAACATACAGTTGCAATGTGGCACCTATGTTTAAAAGAAGAGAAACATATTAAACCACATACTTCACTGAAAACATTTTCAGTCCATAGAACCACTGTGGTGTGTTTAGTCGGGGTATAGGATAAAGCCGGAGAAGGTGCTGTACTTGTTGTTGTTACCCCCGTGGGCTTTGCCGCCGTCCAGTTTGACGTAGACCTCGTCTCCAGAGTCCAAGTGCAGCACGGCACTGTTGCTGGCGTAGTCGTAGTTCTGGTCTGCATCCTGAGCTATGGCACTGGCCCGGACCTGGAAAGAAAGAGGGGACATGACTCCCTGGGATGAGTTTTACAGGAGAATGCAGCAGAAATCAGAATCAGAAGTACTTTATTAATTCCCGTAGGGAAATTAAAATGTTACAGAGCCCCTGAGAAAGAGGTGAAACAGCAAAAGCAGATATAAACATAGCAATATAAAAATCAAGTAAGGCTAAAAGAAATAAAAGATATACATATGTAGAAATAAAGACCGGGTATTTATAGATTTAAATATAGAAATAGAAGCTGAGCTGGAAAGTTCATGGATACCTCAGGGGCAAGGTGAAGCAGCAGTGGTGCAAATGTAGCTTTTGTTGAGTGGAAGGAGAAAATTCAAACTGATTCTGAGGGAAATTATACAACAGGACCCTTGAATAGAATAAAATAATATATAGCCTATAATGTAATCCCCTGCATCTCACCTTTAATAAACAGTTCTAATGGCTGATGAGCCTCATGTCTGACTCCTCATCCAACCGGAGCTGAAAACACGGATCCAAACGGAATTTACGCATGAGCGCCACTGTCAAACAGAGCATTGAGGCATTGTTGGATTGAACCAGAAGTATCACTGAGGCTATTTTGAATTCATTATAGTTATGAATAATACCTATATGCACTTACATAAGTCGTGTTCAGGCGAAAAATAGATCCAGCCTGAGGTGAGGTCGTGCGCTTTTTGTGCGTAAAATGCGTATTTTGACATGTGTGACTAATGTGGAAAGGATGAGACAAGTGAGGCTGTTTTGGAGTTTAGTGGGGAATCTTATTCGCGTTTATTACCTGCCCGTTTTTGCACAGGTCGGCCCACATGCTGGTTCCATCTCCCCCACGCATCAGCACATGGTAGGTGAAGAAATAGATTCCGGACACATGGCAGGTGAACTTCCCGGTGCTCGAATCGTAGTGGTTCCCCAAGTTTGTAATCACGTCGTCAAACTTTAACACCTCATATCCCTCGTGTGGATTCTTCAGACCCACGTAAAAAGCGATCCTGAAGCTGCTGATCGTGGAGTTCACAGACTCTGATACTCCGTTTTCAGCCCCCGTGGATCCGGCTACCGCAGGGAAGGCGAGTTTACTGTCGCCGCGTTGTCCCGGTGGCCCCCTCGGACCCGGTGGTCCCGGTTCTCCCGGCGGGCCCCTGGGTCCCGGTTTGCCCGGTCGCCCTGGTTCCCCGCGACCCCCCTGCGCCATGGGTGGCTGCGGCGCGACATCATTCAGGTTCTGGATCACCTCCATGGCGGTAGCGCCTCCCGGCTTGGGGCTGTACGGGTCGCAAACCATCCGACAGGTGCCCATCATCTCGTAGTAATGGCCGGAGGTCTCGGGGGTGCGGAGGAGCAGCAACGGGACGGCGACGGCCAGAGCCAGCAGAACCATCGCGACGACGGTCACCAGGAATATCACCGACCACTTCCTCCGCGCGGGTCGGGGACAGATGGATGACAGGAAATCCGTGGAGCCGCTCTGGGGGGGAATCGTGGCAGAGGACAGGGGGTCTTTCAGGAGAGAAAAAAATAGAGGATGAGGTTAATTAAGTGCGCATCCCTCCGTCCAGCTGTGGCGGCTCCAAGCCCCTGGGCAGCGGCTGTGACCGTGGAGCAGGGGCGCGTCTGGGCTGGATGGATCCGAGCGCACGGACAGCTGCGTCCAGCTGTCAAAGTTACAAGCGCTGAGACCGGAAGATACGGGGTCTGGCCTCCACACTAAAACAAAAGCCTGAAGAGGAGTGGGCTCATAGCGAGGATATTTCTGCACTGTGGTGTCACTACTACTGAAAGTTAAAGATCTCCTTCCACTGCTGTCCACCTCTACACGTCTAATCCAGTGTATCTCAGAGGAAAATGTTGTGCGTCTTTCTCCACCTCATTCACGTGACACCTTTGATGGCTCAGCTCTTTCAGAGTAAGATTGTACAAAGGAAAACACGATTATCTTAGAAAACTTGATGCTTTGTCATATGAATCCACACAAAACTCCTGCAACTACAACATGAAAGTTGCATTGATGATTCAAGCAGTCGTTGCATGATTAGTTAACATCTGTGGTTTAATTAAATTGCATTAAAACCCAGCATTACTGAACATTTAACACACGGTAGAACTAGAAGTATTTCAAATGTTAACATAGCTTAAGGTCTGGATTTATAAGAGGTAGTTTAGGAAGTGGGAGAAGATGATGAATATCCCTTGTATGTTTTTAAGTCCGCATTAGCTTGATGATAGACTTCTGATCAGCAGCAGATGTTAGCGACCACCAGTGGATGTTAGGGACGTATTACCAGTTGTATACCTTAATTCAACTGTGACAACCTCTTCTTAGGCTCCCACCACAGGCTGATCTGACCTTGGTCTGTGTCCCTAACTTCTTGGGATCTTTCCTCCTGATCCAGAGTCAGTGCTCAGTCGATAATTTTACTTTTTTTATGGTCTAATGCAGAGGTTGTCTGTGGATTCCTATAGGCCTTTGAGCAACCTCCTGATTAATTTAGACATTAGAAAATAAGACAGTGTTGGGAAGACATTTTTAGTCCTCTTACTTTTGTTTGGGTTCATTTTTAATGCAGGACTCCTGCTCGTAACCTACCTAGTCTTTCCACCACTGCCTCAAACTAACAACTCAGACTTGCAGCGTCTTTAGCAGCCAGGCTCTTATTTTTAAATGCCCAGCAGGAAGTGTGCTTGTTGCTTTTCATTATCTTGACAAGAAGAGCTTGGCAGAGCCTGTGCGTAAAGTTGCGAGTCTGCGGATGTCACATGTGCCTGCCCATCTCTGCACAATAATGTTTATTCAACATGGCACCAAGTGGTTTAATATGATTCAGCAAATTAAAAAAACAAGCACTCAGTATAAACACGTAACACGTCAGTCTCACAGCTGGAAATATAAATCCATGCATATATACATAAGCATATAATGCCACATGGTTGCATATTTATTTTCATGAATCTCAGTGGTATGGAGACATGTATATGTTCTTGGGGGCTGAATACATTAATGGTCAGAATTACCTCACATTTTATTCATCCATTCCCCCTCCGGACGTTAACAGTTTCAGACACAGATCCATAAATTCCTCACTTTTGGATTAATGTCCAACTCTAACCCATTTCACATTTTATAAATCAGCGTTAAAGACGTTTTTTCTTCACTTATCTGTTGGGGGCGTCCCACATGCATCGATTTGCATAAACGCTGGATTTTGATTTAGGACATTGTCAAAGATGAATGTCCTGATAAATCTCTGGAACTGAATCCAATGTGCTTCCGATTTTTAAATCACCAAAAATGATCAACTTCCTTTATATGAATCCCGGTGTAAGTCAGATTTCACATAGTTTGAACTTGTGCAGCTACAGGAAAACATTTGACTAAAACACCATGCAGGGTCTTTTCAAAGTCAGAGCCCAAATGGCTGAGGGCAGGATCACTTTCGCTGACATCAAATGACCAAGTGCTTTGGTCACTGCACGCAAACACACACAGAGTAATGGGGCAGCGAGAGCAGGGGACCAGGGGGGAGAAGCAGATAATATATACCGGAAATGGACCAGAGATGTCAGAGGGCTGTCGACACCTCCAGCCCTGAGCTCCTTGGCTGCAGGGACATATTTGATGTCTTGTTTCACGAGGTGGGGGGAGCCCGAGGCCTTGAATTTAGATTCCAGCCAATTAAAATTCTTTCTGTGTGCGAGCAATCATTACTGTGTTGCATACAGATTTGTCTTAAACGCCTCTTTAGCCTCTTTTTTTCCCCAGTGAGGCCACTGTGCACTTGTAACCGTGCTGGGTTTATGGGCACATCAGCTGAATAAGACTAATATTAATGCCTTTCATTGGTTATTTCCAAAGCTGTTGAGACACTCAATAAACACGGCCTCTGCTCATTGAAAATAAAAGCAGCTATTGATTTTGTCCTCAAGCTCAAACAAAATTCCCCAAAGGGCCTAAAATACTTCAAAACTGTGTGTGGGGGGCTAAGCACCTGGAATTGGAGCAGAGGCGCCACATCTACAACAGAGGCTTTAGGGCTCAAGGCGCCGTGGAGAAATCTTCAGAGGCCGGAGACCAGGCTTAGCCGAAGCCCCGCGGGTACAAGCCCCACACCAACACCACCATCCCCTCCTCTCTAAGCAATTTCAACTTGTGCTCAGCGCAGCTTTAACGCCCCAGAACACGACTGCGGCCGGGCTGCTGCTGCTCGTGTCTGAAGGTGAGACGAGGAGTCACGAGAGCTGGGTCAGAAATGAAATGGAGGACAGGGGCGTAAAGATGTCGAGATGTCGTCTTTTTTCATCTGCGGCTCTCTGAAATGAACAATGCAACAATCCTCTGCAAAACAAAACAACCCAAAATAAGTATGCAGGAAGGCACAGAGCACATTACACTCCCGACTCTCATGACTGCAGCTATGACCTTTACTCAGGATTAGTACAGTGAACTGCATCTTCAGGCTATGATGAGCCATGCACGACACACTGTGCACATTATGCACTGGAGCTGCCCTGAGGCGCTGCAATGTTTCTAGTAACGCTGCACGTTAGCGCATCGCCGTGTGACACACGACCGTTTGGTGAGAGAAACAAATGAGTCCATCATTAGCTGATATCAGACTTTTCTCCGAGACATAAAACGTGAAGACGGTTTCCTCTCTGCTTTTAAAGGCCCTTTAAAAGCAGAGAGGAAACTACTGACACTTGATAAAAACATATTTAAATAGATAAAAACACAACAGAAGTATTACAGCTATAATTCTGAATATTCTTCTGAAATTAAACTACATTTGATTTCATGTTCATTTATTTTTTATCAGAACTACTCAGAAACTAATAAACTGATTTCCACCACAGTCTGTGGATTAAGAGACAATTACAGGATGGGTTCTTTTTCACTTTCTTTAACTATAACAAATAAATAATATAGGTTATCAGACCGCTTACTCTTTTCGTTTATATTGCTACAATAAGAACTCGTCAATCATATGTGGGACTGTTTGGCCTTGGTCGGCTAATGTGCTGTATTGAGTGCTATGTACTATTGAGTGCCACTCGATATTGATGTAAAAAGGTGTGAGCAGCATTTTAATGTTGCAACTGTCAAGAAGATTAACCAGTAACAATGCATCATATTTCAAAAGCTGCTTTTTAAGTTCTACAGTGATCTTGTAGACTGCTGTCAAAAGAATGTGCTCGGGTAATAAACACAATATTTCCATTTCAAATATTCCAGATACGAACAATTTACTTTTGTGCATTTGGAGTCAGAGTCTGCACAGTGGCGATCGAGGGGATGGATCAACATTAGTGAGGTCCCACCAAACAAACATCTGCCCAAGGTCACCAGAGAAAGATGAGAATCAGTCTGATCTCAACATATTAAATGATTTAAAATGTCACGGGCTGTAACTGTAAATCTGTGCAGAACAACATCTAGACAGCAAGTCCTCGAGAACTTGCAACATCAGCTCCTGTCTCAACATGTGACCCTAATCCCGTGATGGGGGACATTAAAGACACCTCTGCCCTTGAAAGAGCGGAGAAACAAACGTGTTCCTCCATGTGGCATTTTGACAGTGAAGCCCTGTCAGATGTAAATATGGCTGTACCTGTCCTCCCCAGCTAACTCTTTATGACCTTGCCTTTTCTTCTCTGCCATGATATTTCTCCAACCCACTGACACGCGTGTTGCCCTCATTAACTGGATTGTTGCATGTTGGACAAGTGATATCGTGTTTGTCAATCACTTTGATTGGTGGGTTGATCTAAAAACATCTCTACCCTATAATGTGTTTGTTTGGCGTTTTCACCGGCCGAGTAATAAGCTGAAATCTGTCCCCAGTGGATCATGTGATTGGTCTTGTAAGATGAATGGGTTACCGCACAGGGACTCATCAGTAATCAATACATATGAATGCTAAAATGCTAAATCAGATATGGCTGTCAAGGACAAATGTAGCAGAGAGAGGGTGAAAGAGAGAGCATGTATTTGGTGTGCGTGTGTCTGTGTGTGTGTGTGTGTGTGAGGTTGTGTATACTGTATATGTTTGTGCATGGTGACACTGATGCAGCGCCGCGAGCCGGGGGAGGTTCAACCTTTAGCAATTGGCAAAGGCAGACATGATGAAGTCATGTTGACAGGGTGTAACCTGCAGTCAGTGATCTTTTTAACACAATTTCACTTTTCCTTTTTTATTGTGATCCCAAGGCCAGTTCATCAGATACACCACTTCTACAGTTATATGTGAAACAAATGAAATCCAGCTCCGACGCAGTGGTTCACCATCTTAGCTTAGTGTGTTCGCATGGAAACATACATATTAGCATTGAATATAAATTTAGACCTGATGGTGGTGCGAGACTAAAAGTTAATATGATCCACTTATTTCTTTCAGCAAATTCTGAGGTGGATCATGAACGTTGGCCGAAAATAATTGTGGTGTCCCACAGGGGTCAAGTCTTGGTCCACTTTTGTCCTTATTGACGTCAACACAGTGTAACCAGTGCCAAGTGGAATATGTTTTACTAAACAAAGAAACATTGCAGCATTACGTTAACGTATTACATTCACTTGAGAAAAAGAAAATCTGCTCTGTTTTTCTGCATCAAGTCGTTAAATCAGAAAAACAGAACAAGTTGTTGTGAAGTGAATGCAAAAAGCTTCTGTACAAAACACACTCTTCCTCTTGGCCTAAAGTTTTGATAAATGTCATAAATGGTTTTATTTTAATACATCACACCGGGCTGTGTTGACCTCTTGTGCACCTGCATTAGCAATTCTTATACGGAAGCACAGTGCACTCACTTGAAAAGCTCTGGTTACAAGTCGGTGTCAACAGATGTGCGAGTATCTTGAAATGTCTCAAACCTTAATCAAACCAAACCAAACAGACTTTGTTTGATTTGAGCCTCAACTATTCTGATAATTAAGAAAACACTATTTCTGTCTTTAAGTCCACCAGAGATCAATGATGACATGGTTTAAAGTTAACGTTCATGTTAAATCTTGCAGTAAAGTGAAGTGGTGAAGGGGGGGGGCTCTCTCTTGGTTTATCTTTCACACACACGTGGGGGCGTGTTCAGGGCGGGGCTTTGGCCGTTGCGTCATGTTATCAGGAAGCAGCGCAGACAGAGAAGCCCGCGGTGAGTAACTGAGCGTAAACAAGTTGAAGCGACTCTTTAAGTTGTTGCAGGAGCTGAAGAAGAACGGTTGTGGTTTGAATTAGTGCTAGAGCTGCTGTGTGTCTGCTGGTGTCGCGCTGCGCGTGACGGAGGAACTTGACCCGAGTTTACGCGCGTGAGGACAAGGACAAGACGCCACTTTTTACCACGCGAAGCGAAACTGAATGTGGAATTATGGCTTTTTAACATTTGATCGCTTGTCGCTTAGTTTTAATAAGTAATGCAGCCTAACTTGAAACGGTTTCTGGATCCCGGGGGGGTTGCTGTAAATTCGGCTTTAAAGTGAATGATGAGTAAAGCAGCATATTCATAAAAATCCCATTTGACTATTTCCAGTGCTGATGTTAGAACCGCACAGCCCATATGGGTGAATTCAAGTTAATAAAAGGAAAAATGAAGATGTTAAATATACTTTATTATTCCATACTGTTATTGGACTGACTGCTTTGTTTCATTAGTGCAGAGTAATGGATTAAGGACACTCCATAATTGACATAATGGGAATCCTAGTTCAGTTATAAGGATCAGACACAAGCCAATTAAAATAAATTACTAAACTTAACCAAAATGTCTTTCTGCAGCATTTTATACTTTTACTTTTATCCTCGGTCTCATGCTGGATGAAAGAAGCTGCTGCTGTCTAGACTGAAGCATCCGTTTCTGTAAGTAAATGACAAATAAATGTCAGTAACACCCACAAGCTTTTATTTCTCGGTTCTGTGGTTCTCTTGGCTGTTGACAATCTGAATGTAAATAAAGTGAAACCACGCTCTTCTCTCTGCAGCCTTGTCAGTGCATCATCATGCCTGATGACATGGCGAGGCCTTTAGTCCGAGGCAGAGGTGAAGGAGGCGCCTCCAGAAATCTCGAAGCCCTCATGCCTGAACCCGGCGCTCTGGTGATTGGCATCTTGGGCACGGGCGACTTCTCCCGTTCGCTGGCCAGGAGGCTGGTGGCCTCCGGCTACCACGTGGTGGTGGGGAGTCGAAACCCCAAACGCTCTTTGCCTCTGTTCCCAGAGGACGCTGAGGTTACACAAACACACACACAGTGACATTGACACACTTACCATTTAATTACTGTTTTTGTTTCTCTGCTCAGGGTGATAATTATATTTTACTCAGACTTTTCCCACAAGGGATAATAATTGTTGTGGTATGGGAACAGTGTCAAATAGTCAGTCCCTCATTTTGAAGGTTAGGGTTAGTATTGTCGGTGTGTAAGTATCTGCCAAGATCAACTCCTCAATTGCAAACAGCACAATTTAAAAATAAATACATGCCTGGCCATTTGAATGAAAATGTGAAGAAGTATATTATTAATTTAATAGTCTGAGAGCTGCATGTTTTCTAAAGCACTTTCGTAACATGGTCTTGTAAAATAGCATTTTTAGCTGATTAATGTCAGAACCCAGTAACTGTGATTGTGACAACATGCCTCTAACATGCATCTTCTCCTCTCCTGAACGTTTCTGTCTTTATCTTCCAGGTGACGTCTCAGATGGAGGCAGCCACTCAGGCAGACCTGATTTTTATGGCTGTGTTTCCGGAGCATCACTCCACGCTGCTGCAGTTAAAGCCGGCATTAGCGGGGAAGACGCTGGTGGACGTCAGCAATGGTTTGCACCTCAACCGAGATGGGCCTTCAAATGCCAACCAGCTGGCAGATCTGTTTCCAGAAAGTTTTGTAGTGAAAGGGTTCAACACCATATCGGCCTGGACTCTCCAGGTGGGCCCTCGGGATGGAAGCAGGCAGGTAGGACCCAACAGCACCTTGTGGTTTAGATTCAATGAGGTTCAGTGAAACTTGAGGGGAGACAGAATTCTAGTAACTTTTTTGTGGTCAACTTTCCTCCTCAGATTTTCCTCTGCAGTGACAATCCTAATGCCAAGAACTCAGTGATGCAGCTGTGTCGCAGAATGGGCTTTGTCCCTGTGGATATGGGCTTCCTCTCCTCTTCTCTGGAAATCGAAAACCTCCCCTTCTACCTATTTCCCTCCTGGCACATCCCCGTCATCTGTACTCTGTCGCTGTTCTTCGTTTTCTACCTGTACAACTTCCTCCGTGACATCCTGCATCCCTTCATCAAAGAAGGAAAGAGTGTTTTCTACAAAATGCCCATCGAGACTGTCAATGTCACTCTTCCCTCCGTGGCCTTGGTGATGTTAGCGCTGGTCTACCTGCCTGGTCTGTGTGCTGCTTACCTCCAGTTGTACTGGGGCACCAAGTACAATCGCTTCCCCAACTGGCTGGACCGCTGGCTAACCAGGAGGAAGCAGTTTGGACTGTGCAGCTTCCTGTGCGCAGTTCTGCATGCCGTCTACAGCCTGTGTCTCCCCATGAGAAAGTCGGCCCGCTACAAACTGCTCAATGCCGCTTTTAAACAGGTGAGAGGAAGAAACAAGAGTGAGATGACTGCATCACTAAGTCATGTGATTGTCCTGTAATATAGATTTATGTATTATTTCTATTCAGGGGCCTTTTGTTTGGCATCTTCTTCTCATGCAAACAAGCAGTGACCAGTTTATTTTCACTTTGAATGAAAACATAATTAATTGTGTCCACTTGTTCGAGATCAGTTTACTATTGTTCTACTTTCATGAGTTTGTTATTGTTTCAGTCAAAACCTGCTGCTCCTGACGTCTTTGTTGTTAATGGTCCAGGTGAAGCAGGGGGTGGAGGACTCGTGGGTGGACGAGGAGGTGTGGAGGATGGAGCTGTACCTCTCGGTGGGCATCATGGCTCTCGGGCTGCTCTCTTTGCTCGCCGTCACCTCGCTGCCCTCTGTGGCCAACGCTGTCAACTGGAGGGAGTTCAGCTTCATACAGGTGCACACAGACAGACACACACATGGACATGTCAGGTTAATACAGGCTGCCAAATGGATTTCTGGGTAAAAGACACACACACACAAAGCTTGACATGTAGACAGGCAGGTGTCACGCTGATGTGTGGACAGTTGTTTCCTCTGTGCTCACATGGTCCTGCAGTCACACACACATTCACACACCATGACTCCATGTCGTCCTGCAGCTTCCCCAGAATTAAACCTGGGCTGTGACAGAACCATCAGCAGTGCTGTGACTCATTCACTTCCTCCCCTCCCCTCCCCTCTCCTACCTCCCCCTCCTTGACTTCCTTCATCTTGCCCTCCATATTTCCCGGTCTCGAGGTCCATCTGAGCAGTTTTTTTTCTTCTTTCATCTCTCTGTAATCCGCTGACAGTCAGATTAGTCATGTGCCGAGACCATACGTGATGAAAGGCAGCTTTCTGCCCAGCAGTGCATGAGTGTGTGTGTGTGCGTGAGTGTGTGAGATGTGCTCGTGTGTGTCTGAGCATCAGTCTCTTTCAGTATTTACCAACTACAAATAAAGCTCAACTTTAGTCCCTGAAGGTGGAACAACGTCCACTTCAAAACTGCATGTTTTACTACGTTAACGCTCCTGATGGGGGCGAGAATAACCCCCCCCAAAAAATCATGGAAACAAAAGTTCTGTATAGAATACTGTGCATATATTGGTAGGTAAATATTGATTTAAAATATTTTATCATTGCATTAGTTTTGTGTGTGCAATACTTGTAATGTTGAAATTCTTTGGAATATTACTTCACCAGAGCAGGATGCATTTTCAATATATGGCAGTAATGGAGGCAAAAGGAAGCCAGGATTAACACTTTTTATTTCCTACATTCATGAGTAGTTGTTAGAGTCACAGTAGTTGTGGTCCCCACATTACATCAAATTATATGTAATGATAGATAATATCATCATATGACGAGTTCTACTTTACAGAAACGACTTCATTGTGCAGCAGATTAGTTTTGAACAACAACTAATCTGAGGACGTTGTCTTGTTACATTTCTGCATCAAAAACAACCCCTTCTGTCTCCCCCTGCAGTCCACACTAGGTTACTGCGCCTTGTCCATGGCCACCATCCACACGCTCCTCTTCGGCTGGGATCGCGCCTTCGCTCCGGACCAGTACCGCTTCCACCTGCCCCCCACCTTCGTGCTGGTCCTGATCCTCCCGATGGTGGCGCTGCTGGGCCGCCTGGCGCTCCTCCTGCCCTGCGTGGCCCTTCGGCTCCGGAAGATCCGCCGCGGCTGGGAGAGGAGCCAGCACATCCGCTTCACCCTGACGGACGGCCACAGCAACGGGCTGGAGGACGTCAGTAATGTGTGAAGAGCGTAAAGATCCAGACAAGAAGGTGGAGGAGTGGAGCTCTCTGTTCACACTCATGAATATGAACTCCACTCTGAGACGGACGATTAATGATTTATCATCACATTTCCTCATCATCTCGTCTCTATAGTTTTGTCTCTCAAATGATCCGGTAGTTCTGCTGAGACGTTTGACCCGAGTGGTCGGCTTTATTGCACTATGCTTTCAAATAATCAGTGTTCACTTTCACATTTCTCAGTTCCCTGGAGTTTCAACCCAGAGACTAAAGAAGAGTTTGACTTTCTGTCCTAATTTATTCAGATCAGTCACTATTGAACTTGTAACGAACCTGCTGAAGAATTTATCACTGAAACTTTGAATTAATATCTCTTCTCTCCGAGACTGTTCGTGTCTCGTCTTCTGATTTAAAGGATTTGATGCCGTTTTTGTTCAGCTCCTACTTCAATGCTGCGATGTACACATTTTTATCAACAAACCCTTTAGTGCTGATTGGTCCAAATCCAAAATGAAACCGCTCATGTTGTGTAAAGTCACTGTTGAGTTTTTTGCAATACAAATTCAAAAACATGTAATCTTAAAAATATTAGGGACTGTACAAAACTATTCTATTACATTATTCATATTTAAATCCATCAATATTCATATGTGTACATATTTGACAGTACCGGGAAAAACATATTTTTATGTTAACACACAATAACTTTGTGCATCACTCAGGTGAACCAGTTGTCTGCTGTGATACAAGAAAACTCCATTAACTCCCTTTATTTAACATGTCGCTGATTATTTTGTTGTGTTGTAATTAGAACCTGTTTTTACTGATCTGTCCCGTGTTTCCTGACGAACGTGTTTTTTAAAATCTAAATTAAAACGTCGCAGGTGCTGAAATTGAAGTCGATGTGTAGTAACCTCTTGATCTACAGTCTATTAACATAAAGAGATGAATGTACACATTCTAATGGACATTTGTAGAATGTAGAATAAATGTTTTTCCCCCCACATTTCTTTCACCATCATATTTTCTCTATAACACTTGTCAGGATTTAACATATCTACGTTTTATTATTTCCAGATTTGACTCATCTGATTGTCTGAGAACTTTTTAAACGTGGATGCTGCCATCTTGTGGCTAAGGAATAACATTTTCCTCTACATGGATATTGCACATGGGTAAATAGGAGCTTCTGAACAGTTCACAAAAGCAAATGGTTTCTTAAGAGGTTTTTGAAGTGTAGAAAATATCTGTTCAGCAGTTCCTGTAAATGTATGTTAAAACCTGCAGCGTTAACTACAGGTAACAAGTATGATTATCAAGTATTTATACCTGAAACTTCGAGGTATGGCAGAGTAGCAGAAAGAGGTGGAGTCGTCCTGTCAGAGTTCTGTCCCCTTATCTGAGTCACTGCTTGCTTTGCCGACTCATAACCCTCCTCAGACTTTATGTTCCCCTGCGACTCCCATCAGACAAAACCTGCTTCTCAGCAGGACTTGTTGGACAAGTGTTAACGGACACCTGGGACGTGCCCTCAGCCGCAGAAAGGTGTCTGCAGCCATGATGGTAAGTGTGTTACAATGCTGCTTCAGAAATGTATTGGTGTTATTCAGTGATTTTTAAGGGGAAGTGGATTCACAGGGACGTTAATCAGAGAGTTGCCGAGCAGGAATCCGTCTGCTTGGCTTCATGTGTTGTGTTATGCAATGTGGAACACTTGCTCTACTTTAAAATATGTTTGTGTTTCAAGATGTTTTCAGGATCTTTCTCTCTTCCCACCAGGAGTCTTTCAACAAAGCAGTGGAGGAGTCGACGAAGTTGAAACAAAAACCTGCGAAAGATGAATTGTCCGAGCTCTACGGTTTATACAAGCAAGCCCTTGTCGGTGACGTCAACTTCGGTGAGTTACTGTGGTGTCAGTGTTTTTAGAAAAGGTTTCGTATGTCGGAGAATTCACAGGGAAGCTGTGAAAGACAGAGAGAGACAGAGAGAGAGGTGCAGCAGGGCCAGGGTGAGGTTGAGACTGAGACAAAAATCAGGTCTGACGAGTTTGGTGTCATTTTCTGCGTGATGCCAAATCTGATTAATTTATCCACCGACATTCATTCCATTTTTGACTGTACAACAAAAACACTGGTAATAAATAAAAGGAGTTGAAAGAATTTGATAATAAAATAAATTTGCAGAAATCAAACTTGAATTTTCTTTTACACGCTGTGTTCTCAGTGTCCAGTGGAGGATTTTGCAGTTACTCAACTAAAGAAGCATAAACATTTGACAACAGCTCACGCTACAGAAGAAAAATGTATTAGAAATCATTAAAAGGAGACTAAAAGCAACAGAGTGAGCTGATAATAATTTGTGGAGGAAGTTTAAGAGCTGAAACACTCAGCCTGTGACCTGCACTCTGTCGGCCTGTGAGCAGTGATAAGCTTTGTTATTGGTCATTTAGTCATTAACAGTTAAGTATTTCTTAAGTGAATTCTAAAAGAGATTGGTCTAAGTTTATAATAAATGAAAATCCCGAATCTTCAGGTTATACAAAGGTTACAAAGATGTTACTCATTTTTAAGAACTGCTACTTAAAGTACATTTAGCTAATAATACATACATATATATATATATATACATACTTTAAGTTCAGTATGATTTTTGATGCAGTACAGTTACTTGTATTGGAGTATTTCTACATTGTGTCCTTGCCGGGGCTTTAAAGCTCATCTGTGGGACATTTGTTGATGATTGATTCTACGTCCACAGAGCGTCCTGGGATACTCGACTTCGTCGGAAAATTAAAATGGGACGCATGGAACGTTAAAAAAGGTCAGATTGAAACAAGTTTTAAAAAATTCAGCTTTTAAATAAAAGAGTTACATGTAAAACATTGTAAAACTGTTTTTGAACGTTCTATTGTCCAACCAACAGTTTGTGTTTCTGAACCAACAGGGATGTCCAAAGAAGAAGCCATGGCTGCCTATGTTGATACGATTGAGAAGCTAAAGGAGAAATATGGAATTTAGTCTTTTTTCCCCACTAATACTGTTTTAGGTTCAGTGTGATATCTCCTGTGTTCTCTCAGCAGGAACTTTAAACTGGAGGCCGCCCCTTCAAGACTGATTTTACACACCGCCATAGCAGTTTATCTGTTTAATTTGTTAAATACCAAGAGAACGATAGAATATGCATGATTTTGAAGGAACAGTTGAACATTTAAGGAACGCTCTCTCCCTGCTCAGGCTGTATCTGTGCGTCAGTTTGCTAATTATACAGCAAACAGGCAGCAGTTCAGTTTAATGAGGAGAGGAAGTGTCAGCAGGTCAAATAATCCAGTCAGGTTAGTTGTGTTCCTTCAGACTCTCTCTCTCTCTGTGTCTCCTTAAATGTTGATCGACTCCTCTCAGTGCTAACGCAATGTTTATATAGATTTTCATGTATAAACTGTTTACAGAGCTGCTGCCTGTCTAAAATAAACACTTGATCTGTGGGCCTCACTCGAATTTACATAAAACTTGATGGATGTGTAGATAGTTTTTTTTTTTTTTACATTTTCACTAATTTCCTCAGATATGATTTATGGATCATGATTAAAAAACAGAGAATGGTATTTAGAGGACTGATTGTATGAGTGGTGCAATTTGATCAAGTGAAAATCTGGATCTTGCAGTTTTAAAAGTTTCATACGTTATAAACTAATGTGTAGATGATATAATGTGGATTAAGAAGTGAATCAACTCTTTATACGTATCTTGAATAGTTTTAGAACTATGTCCAAACGAACATGATTAGTTTCTTTTTTTAATTTGTGCAGATCCTCAAATAAGATTTTACAAATTTGAATACCCCAATAATTCTCCAACTTGATCTGTGGTCATTTCAAACATCTCAACATGAATGAAAATAGATATTCTCATAAATGTCACGGATGAATAATGACATTTAAACATTTTGTGACATCAGACTCCACAGTGTCATCACTTAGAATCACTTGACTGTCTGCACTGAGCGAGGGTCGACTCCAACTCCAGTCACATCTCCACTGTGTCGAGCGGGAGCCCTGCAGTGGCCGGGCTGCCTGGAGAGCAAGGCAGCAGGGTGACCTGGGTGTGCGGGGATGCGCTGTGGCTCATGGAGCCGTGATGCTGCCTGGGCCGAGCGGGCAGGAGCCGAGTGAGCCTCCACCTCCTCCACCTCCTCTGAATCTCATGCTGCACCTGGAATTTTAAACACATCGCCAGGTTGCTGCACATTATTCAAAACCCACATTTCATTCAGGAACTTTTCACAGTTTCTTACCTCTCCGTTCCTGAAGCAATAAAGCACAGCGACCACAAACCCCTTAGAGATGTGGAGGCACAGACAGGCGTCATTAGTGTATTTGATTCTCTCATCACTGTGAGTGAACTGTTGCAGCTCGTGTACCTGTGTGGATGACAGAGCCAGCTCGGCAAAGGTCCAGATCTTAAACATCAGGCTGCTGACCTCCACAGGTAAGAAGACAAACAGGATGTAATGCAGACCGAACAGAGCCACCAGGAAGAACGTGGACTTTATCAGTCTCCTGGTGGAAGAGGAGGGAAACATTGTCCCTCATCAGTAATGATGTAAATACAATGAATTCTCAGCTGTCAGATAAGAGACAATGTGCTCATGCATCTCTGACATAGTTGCAAACTTCTTGTTGTGGCTTAAAACAGTTGGATATCTAAAGGGAAGGTCTCTACAGTATGATGTGCATGTATCCACCTCTGTTCCTGTAACTTTTACCTGTTTAATCGCTACACTCACTTATACTGACTGAATTCATTCCTCTGAGCGTCTGGCATCCTCAGCTTGCTCACCAGAATCCTCAGAATCCCCAGAAAGAAGATGAGATTCATCTGAAATGATGAAAACCTGTGAGAACACGATGGTTGTTGTGTGTTTTATAAAATGTCAGGTTTTAAATGATGTAATTGAAGGAATAGAGAGAAACGTTTTACAGATATAGTCAGAAGAACAGGCACTCGAAGTATCCACCAAATCCACTCATGGCTCCTTGTTTCCCAACAGCTGTAAAGAAATAAGAACAAAACTGTAAAATCATGAGCAATGATTCACGTGATAAAATAAATGGATAGACAGATTTTCTCTTTACCCTTCGTCTTCATAGAAATACTTGGCACAGCCCCAGGAGACAATAACAACCACTGGTAAACCTTTGTGATCACAAACATCTGGGTCAAGTCTAAACACCCACAGTCTGTATGTGCTGTATTGAAAAAGTGTTTCCTCTTGTGTCCGTACCCCAGCTCAGGACGATGTACCAGACCAGGTGTTTCTTCAGCGAGAAGAAGGAGCGGCTCACCAGCGTGAAGAGGAAGTGGCCCTCCACCAGCAGCCAGCTGTAGTTGGCCAGGATGGAGTAGTTGGAGAACATCAGGACGACCTTACACGCCACCTGTTAGGAGACAGAAGGTGAGCGAGCGCCTGGACATTCATCAGCTCCACGAGGCAAGAATAGAAGAAGTTTTAACAGTGAGTCATCTCCTCATACCGGGTAGTAGTCGCAGTGGTAGAGCTCTTCATTAGTAAACAGCAGAGTGTCTCTGATGAAGATGAAGATGGCCCTCAGGATGAAGGAGATGAAGAGCTGGATGTGGATGTAGTTCCTGGTGCAGTGCAGCTTCCTGAACAGGTTTCAGATTATTATAAACGTACAACATACACAGACATGTTCTGCTGTTTATATAAAACACGAGCAAAATGTCAAACAATGCTCGAGCTCACAATGTTAAAGAAAGTGCCTCCTTGTTCCAATCCGCTCTAAAAGTTAATGGTTTCTTCCTCAGCCTGTGTCCCACCCTCCCACCAGGTTTTAAAAAATTGGTGTATTCGTTTTTGCGTGATCCTGCTGATATACACACAAACAGCACTGAAGACACTGAGGTTGAAGTTGGTACCTAAACAGACAGAAGATGGCGATGGCGATGGTGAGGGAGATGAGGGAGAGTGTGTATCCAGCTGTGTACATGGTCTTCACATAGGAGAAGTACAGATGGGAATCTGTGGACTGAACAAACAAAAAGAGAACGATGCTCTTAGAGGTTCAGCCCGAAGGCAGAGAGGTAGTAAGGCTAGAAAAACACCAACCTCTCCCAGAAAGTGGAGCGTCTCATTGAAGGTGTAGCCACATGCGTCTTCATGTGGGACGAGCGGGTCCGTCCAGCCGCCAGCGGTGCAGTTGCGATGCACCGTCCCTGAGAAGCAGCAATACAGCAAAAGCAGTAATCAATCATTGTGCTTGTCCCAAAGTAAACGAAGCACTTGAATGTGTTAGTCAGTGTCACTGTGTACACGAGCACTTTATGTGTTTGGATAAAGACCCAGAGTGTGAGAAGGTGTCTCAAAAACAAATGAGTTCCCTTGGAAATAATTAACCAGTATGATGTTGTATACACAGTGTGTGTGTGTGTGTGTGTGTGTGTGTGTGTGTGCGTGCGTGTGCCACCTTCTGAATTGAAAAACTCTGGACATGGTTGAGAGACGGTTTCCCCAAGAGAAGCAGGAGGCCAGCAGTTCAGATGATCCCACATTCCTTCACAGTGCATGCTGATGTTGTTTTCTCCTTAGACGGAACAGAAATCACTCGTTTTATCCTTATTTTCAATTTTAAATGAGGAAGTAGATAAAACAATAATGGAAACAAATTGTAAATAAGAATAAAACGCACATTGTGGCTCAAATTTCTTGTTTTTTAATGCAGGAGAAATCAAAACTTGATGCTTTCAACATAAAACACCTATTTCTAAAGAGTGCTGTCTAGGTGCGTTACGTCATACGGCCACTAGGCGCCACTAACATACCGCATCACATTTCTGCAGCTCAAAAAAGTGAAACACTCATTCATACATTTCTCCATTTTCTCAATGCAACTTTCCATTCAGCAGGAATCCAGTTATTTATACGAGAACATATACAAATTTAAAAACTCACCTGTTGCTCGGTGTGAATCGTAAAGAAGCACATCTCTCATGCACTTCTCCTCCTCTCTCACTAGATTGACATGAGGATGACAACCTGATGATGACGTTGCCTGTGAAAAACCAGAAAGTTGATTCAAACATTCATTTCATTTCCTGGATCAGCTCCATTGTGTGTGTGTGTGTGTGTGTGTGTGTGTGTGTGTGTTTTCTCACCTGTGGCAGAAGCAACGCTCCAATAAGTCCAACTTTCTTCATTGTGTCCCACAGACTCCTCTTTCCTCCTACATCAAGCTGGAGAGCTGGAGGACAAGCATCCTGCCATGAAGCGGACACAGGTGAGACCTGCACGGTTTTCTGCAGCACTATGTGATGGAGCTTCTTTTTAAAAAATTATTATTATCAGGGTAGATTAAAGGGGAGCATCCTGTCCTCACTTTCAAAATAATTCATCTGCTCAGGTGGGGACAGGTGAATGTGCATTGATGCGAGAACAAAAAGCACATTTATCAAAACAACTGCAGCAGGTTAATGTTAATTAATATATTTCAATTGTGCAAACAAACAACACGCGATAAAAAAACACAATCTACTGGTCATTCTGTTTTTACTTTGAAGGTCAAACAGGAAGCGGTGAAGTCTTATTTTGCTGAAGCCGATTGAGTTTGACAGAACTTGCCGCTGACCAATCGCGTTCACCCACAGGACGGTTGGTCCCGCCCTCAGAGCTTCAGAAGTCACCATGACAACGACAGTGTTTGAAGTGAAAGTGGCTAAAGGAAGAAACTGCTAATGCGGAAATAAAACCGATTAAAACACCAAACTATCGCCCGCCGGAAACACCAGTAAGTTGTTGAGATGCTCAAACAGATTTTCTGTTTAATTCAGGAGATGATAACAAAACAGGTCCACGTTACCTCCAGTTAAACTGCCGCTTTTAATTAAGCTAACACAAGGAAGCTAATATTATCTTGTGTTATCTTAGCTGTTAGCTTCCATGCTGCTGTCAGGGTTGTGTGTGTGTGTGTGATTGTGTGTCAACAGCACCACCATTAACTAAATAATAATAATAATAATAATTAATAATGCAAATTGACTTCCCAAATCCTTTTATTTTCAAAAAAACAATTTTTTATGGTTTCCCATAATTCTATTCCTCCTTTTTCCTCGGTCGTCTCTCCCATGAGGACCCGGAGCCGACCTCTTCTTCTGCCCAGATGGACGTGGCCCTCTCCGGCCCGCAGACGCTCCCGGAGCCCCTGAGGAGGGGGACCCCGCTGCCCCTGAGCCAGCTGGTGGAGGAGAGCCGGAGCAGAGTCCCCAATCATCTGCTGGAATCAAGTACAAATTTACACGGATTTTTCAGATTTTCTAGATGTTTCATAAACATCTTTCCTGATGTGAATAAGCCTGTTTTCTATTATGAAAAAAAACTAACTATTTAATGTCAGTAATTTGTCTCTGTTGTTTCCCTAATAGAAATCTATGCCAAACTGAAAAGCAACAGCCTGATCGAAGCTGAGCCTCCAGAGCTTCACTTCAGTGGCTTCGAGCTCGGGAAAGATTACGTAAAGAATCTGGTGAGGAGAAATACTACTGAAGTTTTCATTTCCTCTGTTTTTTAACGATTAGTCTCTTTAATTTTCCATTCTAAACTAGAACGCTCATTTACTGCCTGTGAGCTTTATTTGTCATTCCCTTATTCAGCATATTAATTCCTCTTCAGTGTGGTGTATTAAAGTATTTGCCTAAGATCAAGTTCGTATATAGAACACAAATACCTAAGTCCCAATTATTTATTTTTCTCCTGCTGGATGTAAGCTTTGGTAAAATGGAAAAGGTTTTCTCAAACGCACATGATTGGATTGAAAATCAAATGTTCTCGTCTCCTCCTCCCCCTCAGAAACTAATCAACGTCTCATCTGAAGTTCTGAATATTCATATCCTCCCCACTAAGACCAGCTACTTCCAAAGTACTTACACCAAAAAGGTATTTTCTTCTTTTCATTCCAAATCATTGACCTGAATATAAGATTACGTCTTGATAAATACTTGTGCACTAGTGCCATGAGATGTTCGTTTGTGACGATTCAACCATGTTTCACGTGTTTTCCTCTGAAGTATCGACTCATCCCGGGTCTCTCCTACACGCTGAAGGTCAGGTTCTGTCCCAACGAGTGGCGTTACTTCTACGACTGCGTCCGGGTTCATTGCAAGGTTAGGATCCAGCTGTTTGTGCAATTAAAAAACAGATCAACAAAGGACGTCAACGCTTCCTGAAAAGACACAGCCACCAACTAAAGCTCTATCCTGTAACATTCAGTTATTATTTCTGTGCTTCTTCAATTTCTTCTTTCTTGTGTTATCTCCATCTTGTTCCACCAACCTGCCTGCACACTTACCAAGGGGGAAGAGAACCTTTTAATTCCAGTTCATGCTTACCCCGTCATCGATGACCTGCACATCCCTCCTCATATCCACCTGTCAGCCGTACCACTTGGTCAAAGGTGTGTGTGTGTGTGTTGAGATCCACAGTGGACTGTTTTTGACCTCCCATCTGCCTCAGGGCTTTCCTGTCTCTTTGTATTCTTCCCAACAACCAACCAACCATCCATTCGCCTGTTGGTGACAAATCATAAAAAAATCATCTCTATTTTTTTTCTCTCCAATCATCTCCAGTGTAACCCGAGTGATTCCACTGAGATGCAGCTGTCCCATTGACTTCGAGTTTCAAGTGTTTGTTATTCAGCCCCACGAGGCCTTCTCCATCCATCCCCTCACAGGTAAGGCACGAGCCAATCATTCAATTTAACATTATAAACGTCTTTTTATTGCCGTACTTACTTATTTGTATATTTCCTTTAAAGATATTCTGCTATTTTACCCTTTATTTTCTCTGAGTTTGCCTGTCAGGGTATAAATAGATAAACAAAGTTGTTTTTCCAGTGAGAGTACTATTTTAAACCACCAGATTAAGATCACATCCCATTCGGAGAGTTTGGGTGATCTGTGTTTTCTCAAAACCTCGCACAGCAATGCATTGTGTATGAAATAAGTCACCACGGAGCTTGAAGGATGCGTCCAGTTTCCACTCACTGACATCAAGGTCTGGGAAGCATCATAACACACAGCGGAACAGGCACTTAAGATCTGAATTACAGCTGCAGCACAAACCCGCAATGAGAAGAAGAGATACAAATGAGTTTCTGCTTTTAGATTATTATTAGTCTTTATATACACACAAAAAACATGGCAGTTCTGCAGCTCACAACACTGAAGCATACAGTCACACGCTGATTTAACATTTTATTGTTTTGTTGCAGTAAATATCACACTCACCCAACGTTTAAATGGACAAAACAAATCCACACAACCGTTCATCCCTGTTGTTTTGTGTTCCTGCAGGTGTGATACCAGCCGGTGGTGAGGTGAAGCTCACAGTGACCTTCAGTCCGCTTCGTTATGAGACCTCTGAGGTCACCATCCAGCTGGTCATCTCACAGTTCAACAGCAAACCGAACCTCTGCACCATCACTGGGAGCGCAGCCCCTCACTCAGCCCTCAGGTGATCACAGCACTTCACAGTTCAGATGAAAAGGCAAAGATTTCTTCTCACTTTAAGGAATAGTTTCAGGGATTAACTGTGTTGCATTCTAGGTGCACAAATAGCAGATATCATTATCACGTCTATAGTAATGAGAAGTGATCAGGAGCCACTAGAAACATATAAAACAAAAAGAGAACTGTGTTAAAATCTTGTAACTCTAACAGAAACACATCTATTTTTTGTGTTTCTCTTGATCCTCATTTTCCTAGATACCAGATTATATATATATATATATATGTGTGTGTCTGTGTGTAGCTCGTTTCTGTGTTGCTTCTCTGAGTTTTCATGAGAGTAAAGAGGAATAATGAAGTAAAACCTTCCCCTTCACCTCTGCTCTTCCATAATTCCACCTCACAGGTTGTGTGCAAACAACCAAACGTATTTGGGCTAAAAACACCCAACTGGAGCCAGAGAAAATTGCCTTGTGTGCTGATTAGAAGTTCCCTTTTGTTTTTTTCAGCTGGTATAAAACTCGATGCTTAATTCTGTTCCCATGAGAAACAGGGGGCTATCCATCACACAGCTCCATCCACTCCACTGTCTTGGCGTTATCTCGACCAGAAGTTAATAATTCATGAAAATAGCAGGGTAGCTGGAGAAGTGATATCAAGATGGATATGCCACCCGATGGATGTTTAGCATATAAAACATTCTCCCTCTGTTTGTTGTTCCCCGCAGTGATACCAAATAAAAGATGAGCTTAGTGGAAGAGAAAGATTATGAAATATATGTTTTTCCAGCTTGAACTAGTGGCCAACACCCACTTGTTGCTGAGTCTCCCCTGACTGATTTATCTGGGATTTATAGAAGCTGTTTTAAATAATATTCCAACCAGAATATAGAGATCATTATTTCCAGTACCTTTAGCTAACCAGTAAAACATTGGACTGTATATAAACACGGACAATATGACTGCTCCCCAAAAGTGAAGCCAAAGGGTCTTGATGGCCTCCCAGTGGCTGGCTGCAGTATAGGTCATAAACTCTGCCTACTCCATATTAATGGATGGTACATGGACCTTCTGTCATTTGAGGTACTTCTCACACTGATTGCTCTTATCTCCAGTGAGTTTTTATTGTCTGGTCCTATAAAAACAGGCTTTTCTACCATTTTGGACTTTGCAATCTCAATTAGTTTGAAAAAAACCCCCATTAACTTTAAAATAAGGGATATAACATCGTGTCAAATCTTGTGTCACTCCATCTTGTTAACTTTTAATTATGCATTCCTCTGCATGATAGTCGGCTGGAGAGAAAGTTGGCTCATGGAGACGCAGCGCTTCCAGAACACAAAGGCCGCTCACCTGTTGCCCAGGTGCCTCCTCTAAGTAAAACCAAGTACAGGTCGACCAAGGAGGCTGACAAATCTAAGGTTAGTGTGTTGGTAGTAGTGGAGGGTAACTTGTTTCAGTGCCGACACATCAATCACATCATTTATCTGAAAGCCTAAGTGGAAATACAGAAACGTAGCAGGTGTTGGATGCTTTAGGAAGTGTGTGAATTTGATTGATTTTCACTTTCTTTCACAAAGGAAACAAGAAAAATATACTTCATTTGAGATTAGTTCAATTTTTGTGGTACTTTATTTTAAACATCATATTCACTGTAGTTGTAATACCTGTCATCTCGATGAATTATCTTTCATTTCTTACTGGTTTGCTTCATCTGCCCTCCAGTCACTGAGAGATCTGTCTACACTGAAACCGGCGGTGGACGTCTCTACCCCTGCAGGCGTCGCAAAGATGTTGATCCAAAACACCAATAAACTCAGCTCTATAGCCCTGAAGGAAGGTAGATGCAACCCACTACTCTTTTATTTGTCTGTGACACACCTATCATCTCAAACCTGTTGCTGAATGTTATAAATGAATGATTACAGTAGACTCACGCTATGTTCTTTTATCAGCTGCAATGAAGTAAGATTGCACGTACAGAAAAGTACACCTCATACATCAATTGTTATTTTCAGCCATGTCGTGTGGCAGCAGCGGTCTGCAAAACAAGCAGATGAAGGAGGCGCTCTTTGTGAAAAAGGTTCAACAAAACGTGAAGGAGGAGCAAGCCAACCTCCTCAGATGGTAGATATAACATTTCACTTTTATTACTTGGGAATGTTTGGATGGATGCACAACCTTTGCTATAAAATAGACTTTAAAACCACTGTAGAACAGGGACAAGCTGAAGATAAAATAGGATCAGCAATATAGAGACATATATAGAAGAATACATACAAGCAGTTTCTTACTATAAACATATATATATATATATATATATATATATATATATATATATAAACTGTTTAAAGACAAATCAATCTGTCCATTCAGGAAGCTCAAGTGATTGCACATCAATTTCACCTGGTGCAAATCAAAGTGACAACAGGTGCGAAGGCAGAAGCGAGACAAAGGAAACAGTTTTCCATGTGATGTGACAGTTGCTCTCTCCTTCTCCTTCCTGACTGATTCTTCTCTCCTCTTCTGTTCTGCTGGGGTTATTTCAATACACCCTCTTCTTCTCAGGCAAGTTCACCTGGGTAGGGACCCCGTGTCAGAGCAAAGCAGGAGACAGATACTGGAGGAGAGAGAGATGGCGCTGCATGAATACACGGTAAGACTTTTCTCTCTGGCCGTCTTCAGGCGTGAATTCTACAAAATGTCAGGAGCATTGGGTCAGCACACAGAGTTTCACATACAAAGAACTCAGCAGGACATTGTCCAGGTCAGACTCGTTGACAACAACAGGAAAATGTCCGGAACATTCAGGTGAGGGATGGCGTCTGGGTAGAGCAGCAGGAGGCAGGACATTGTTTAGGGCATATTGACACAAGCATTGGACCTCATTGTAAGAAGCTCTTGAATCTTGTTGTGTTTCCAAGCTGATATCTTTGTCTGCCACACGTACGTGCTCGTCTAAAAGCAGCTCGGTGTTGATATAGAGAAACTTTATGGTTCTTTGGTGTTGAGGTTGCTAAGTTGTGGCCCATTTATTCGAACCTTGTTTTCAAAGTTTGTTTACAATATGCATACCAGTGTCCTTACCTGCTTCATCTGGTGCATTGCTGGCACCAAACTAAGTTCGACCATTTGAAATAAATCCCTGTGCATCTGTGACTGAGACGCTGACTCAGCCAAAGTAACATCAGCTTAGAAATATGATCCTGAGCGTCCTCAGAAAAGTCGACAGAACTCTCACAGACACTTTACAGTGCTTCCTCCCTCATCTCCTCTCCACCGGCTTTGTTTATAAGTTGTGTACACACACACTCGCACATAGTTTACAACCTCATATCACCACACTTTGGTGTTTTATGGGAACTCTGGGGTTTTTATGACAGTAAGAGCTACTGTCCTCTACTATATGTCGTCTTCAGTTACATAAGCCGACTGATAAACCTCCTTCCTCTGTTTTTTCATCAGATTGAAAATGTTTGTAATTTGTGACAAGGTCGCACAAATGAGACCCTGCTCCAAATGATTAGTAGCAGTTGCTCGATTGTGAGAGTGAAGACGTATCCCGTCACATTTCCTCCCGTGACAAACAGAATGTTGAATGTTAGCATGCTTGTGTTATCATTTAGCTGGTGTGTAAAACTACAGACTCTCAGTGTCTTCTGGAAATAACATGCAGTACAGTGTGTTATGTATTTGCGCTGTGTTGCAGGTAAAATGGGGAGATGTATGGCAAGAGGAGGAGTTCCTATCTGGACAAACCAAACTTTCCTCCACTCGTGTGCTGCGTGAAGCTGGACAGGTAAATCTCTACATTTGATTGTTGACTTTAACACAATAGCTTTAGTATTGGACTCTGCTTTGTGTAGGAGTATCAGGGCTATTTAAATTATCGTAATACCACTTAATTCTCTCGAGTCTTATTTCATGATATTACGCCTTTTAGTAATTGTAATATTCTGACTCTCAAAAATAGTTTTCTTTAATATGGCCCTAATACTCCTAAGCAGCTTTGCTGGAAACATGAAAATGAATAACTCCCCACATGAACATTTAACTAACATTTCATTGAGGTTTCCATCATCGCCACAGTAATTATACATGTTGTAAGAGGATTTTGTGTGTTTTTCTTTTTCTCCACATCATAATCTTAATCCAAACATCTTCGCTGCAAACACAGTGATCACAATATTCTATTCATCCTTAAGATACTTGTATTTAATTATTGTAAATATGAAATTTAACTTTATGGCCCTCTTCATTTGTGCTTAAAATGTAACGGTGTCGAATGAACACAGGAAATTCAGGAGTAACTGTCTCTCTAACCTCCTCCAGGCCCCAGAGGGAGCCCCATCCTTCCAGTTGTCCTCTGGTTTCCAGTGGGAGCAGAGACAAAGAGCCCTCCAACTGTTCCAGCAGGCTGCACGCAAGGTACATGCAACCAAGCACTGTAAAGTCACTGAGGTGTATGTACTGTGGCACACATGCATTAGCATTTGCTTTGCTTTTGAGATAGCTGACACATAGGCACATTCTCTCTCTCTTCCCTCCGTAGAGGGACTAGTGTCCCACAGGCCCTGTCCCTTTAGTCCAGCCATGTGTAAACTCCTCACACTCATGTATAATAGTCTTTACAGTACAGTCGATATTCCGGGGTGTAGTTTTCAGTAAAAGCACAGTATTCTCGCGAGGCCTTTTTAAAGCCACAAAAAAAGCATTCATCTGGTTTACTGTATCGGTGCTACTGCAGAACAATGAGTTGACATAATAGGATGTGATTCATTTGTGGCTGTGGGAAAGACAGCACTCATCATATACATACATATAGAACGAAGCCTATTTTCATGTGGAAAACGTTAGAAAACTAAATTAAATATAACTGGAGCACATCTCTTGACTGTAAATATTTGGGCATAAAACAAGGTTCTAATGCCAGATTTGACAAAACAATTATAACACATGTCATTCAGGAGCGCTGTGTTTGCTGTAATAACCGAGAGAGTGTGTGAGTTGTTTGACCAGCTGATGATATTAATCCTGCTGCATGGAAATGAAGTACACGGTTCCGGTAATCTTGACCTCATCAGAATTATTCATTTAAAAAAATCTGGAAAGTTTGCTTCAAGTAAACACTGACACAATAAACTGCAGAGATATTTTGTATTATTCCTATTTTTACTATAAAATTGTGATAGATCATAATGGAGAAAAGAAAACTCTAAAGTTTTGTTAAAAGCATTAATTCTAATACTAGAAACTCTCTGTTAAGCGGCGCCATGCTGTCCTGCTTTCTCACAGGTTGTGATCCGGTGCCGCATCAACCGGAGACTGGCGTGTTTCCGGAAGCTGGTGAACGACATGAGGCACCTGCCCGCGGCACAGAAAGGTTTTGATTATCCAATGATTTCCACATTCACAAATAATCTCATTCTGCCACATAAGCAAAGCACGCTTCATTGAATTTATTCCCAAGGTAAAATTGAAATGAAATCCCCTCAGGTTATTATGAGGCTCTGGGAACGTATATGCATATATCCTCAGGAGCATGGCTATTTATGGTGGCATTTAATTTGACTTTAAACAAACTTTCACTGACCTCAACGAATAACGATTTTCATCTGTTTACTTCAGCTGAAGAGAAGACGATTGATATGAAGATCTCACCGGACAGAGTCTTCCCATTTTCTTTTCCCATTTTCTCTGATGAAGGTGACCCTCTGGTGAGTATGTTAACGTAACGTAAAAAAATGTAAAAATACACAGAAGTTGTTAGTCGTGTTTGAAGTATACCTGCCCAATAATGTAAAAGAACAGAAGAAGAGTTAAGTTTGATTATTCCTTAATTACCTAAACGGCAGCTGCTGCATAGAAGATGCGACACAACTGTAAAATGAGTGTCGGCTGTTGTCCTGCCACACAAAGCAATCTTTATTCATTATTTCCCTTGCAAGACGTCTGTTTGATCTAACTGTGGAATCAAAGAGGAAGCTCAGTTTCCTGCACTTAGATTAAATCTTGCAATTCCCCGTAGCCCTGCAGAGAGGACGCCTCTGCGTTCAACTGAACAAATAACACCATTTGTCTCGTTGATATCCGCAGGCTCAAAGTAATTTGGTCACAGTGCCTGTGGCTGCTATTGATGGGACGGTGACAACACATATTCCTTTCTTCAAGCTTCAAGTAGGTATCCGCTGCAGCACCTGCTCAGCTCAACATCACTTACAGATCAACATGTATCTTCCCTGCAACAGTGGGGGGAAGTAAACATATTACATACCACTTGTACTTTGTCGATCCACTTTTTACTCCCACTCACCTACGTTTCAGATGGAACTATGTGATCGTTTTAGTCTTTTTCAGTCTGTTTGGCTTGTAGACCTGAACAAAAGGTAGAGAATACTGGACTTATAAATATTTGTCATTCTACAATCCCCCAGATTTATTTTATGACCCTTTGGAGGGGTCCAACCCCATGATCTGCTGTTATTGGTGTTAATGTTTGTCGATACACAGATTATTTTACAGGATAAATTAGCCATTTATCGTTGTTTACGTTTCCATTACTATTTTCATTATTCAGGTTGTATATGTTTGGTTGTACATGTGTTTACTTTTTAGTTATATTTATTTATAATAAGTTTTATGAGGAAACTTTAAAACATCAAGCCTCACTTACATTTCCTTGTCATATGGGAGAGATGACAACAACATAGGAATCATTTCCACGTTTTCCATATATGTGGGCCAAGGTAATAGAAAATCCCATAATTAATAAATACATTCAAAATGTATTTATTGTTGTTATACAGTTAACACTAAAACAAACTCTTTAAATGTCTTTAAAATGTTAAAAGCAAGTTATATATTTGCTAAAAGCTGGAAAAACAATATCATGCTAATGGAGTTTGTGAGTGATTTAGTGTTTGTGGATGGAGGAACGAATTCTGTCGCAGTGACATTACAAAAGATTTATATAATAATTTCCATGCAGAGTACAGCTCTGCTCTGTCTGTGTCTGTTACTCAGCCCAAGACCACGTTCGTCTCATTTGTTCGAATGTTCCACTGTTTCTCTAAACCTATTATTCCTTTATTTATTTGTCATTCAAGGTTCCTCAGCACTATAAGCTGAAGGGCTACCGGCCTGTCTCAACCTGGGAGGCTTTCAACTCTTATACACCCTCGACTTTGGCCAGACCACTTCGCAGTGGAGCTCCGGTAAATGTACAGCGCCTGCACTCAATCATATACGGAATTACCTAGTATCATAGAAAATTGTATTTTATTTACTACACACCTCTTATGGTCCATTATTTCTTGGAGGTAACATTTTATATATCTATACATTTTCTCTGTGATTGCCTTTCAAACTGTCTCTCATTGTGTCGTCACAGCCTGAGAAAGAAGAGGATATTGAAACAAACAATGCCGTCAGTCTCAGCTTCACTGCTCCTGAAGCTCTGCTCAGACCTTTTCCAGCCAACCCTCTCAGAATCTTTGTAAGGTTTCTCATTATTTCATGTATTCTCCCTCTCTCCCTACATGATACATTCCACTTTTCACAGTGATAATATATCGTTATAGAACCCAGCTCCAGGCCTGCAGACTTACAAACTGACCCCTAAATACCTGGAGAGTGATCTGGAGTTCCACCTCTGCCCTCTGCCCAGGTAAGAACAGTCCTCCCCGGTCCATTTACCATTTTTCTGCTGAACTTCGAAACAAGAGTGCTTTTCCTACGCAGGTACATCGTCCCTGAGAGCAACATGTGTGGCTCCAGACCACCATCTCTGCACACTCAGAACGAGTTAATGGACCGCAAGGTAATTTTATTGTGTGAATTTCTTTGGAAAGCTTTTAGTTACTTGAACCTGGTTATAACCTTTTTCATCAGAAACATTTTCTACTTTCTTTGCCTCTGTCATTAAAAAAGTGAATCTCAAAGATCTCACATTACTTTATTTCTTCTTCACCAACAACAGGAAGTGATAGAAGGGATTATGACATGGAAGAATTTTGATTCGATGAACTTCAACTGTCCGTCCACCGGCAGCTGTGCCCTGCGCAGGTAGGTCAGAGCTGAAATAGGTTTGTGCTTTGCTTGAATGAATAAAGTGGCAGGTTATCTAATATTATATTATAATGTGAGCTGTGTGGTGAATAGCCTTTTACCTGCCGGCCTCTTTACTGGTGAAATAGACTTTAATACCACCTTTTGATATCAAGAGGTTTTGCTGCTTTTCCTTTTTTTTGCTGAACAATGCAACAAGACTGACTGAATATTGAGAGCAGTCACTCAGTATTTTAATGGTATCTTCACACGGAGGTTTCCATGTTAAACCCACCATCATGTGCATTTACTCCAACTGGAGTGTTGTGGGATGAAGCAGTACTAGTACATGTTTACAGTAGCTGTTTACAGACTAGAAACTACTTTTGTTTGCAGCCCATATTTTCCAGCTCACTGAAGAATTTGAACTCATGACCTTCTAGTTGCGAAACTGCTGCTTCAGAAGTCACTGTCAGAAAATCCTATTTTCATGAAATATATCAAATGTGAATATGAATCTAATTCATGGTTAAGAACCCTCCACCTCTGGCTTCAGCAATATAATGTAAAGCTGTCATTTCTGTCCCCACACATATTCCTTCAGTCTATTATGACCTTGACAAGATGTTTGATTTCACTTGATGGTTCTGATTCAATTTGGTTTAAAATCGACTGCTTTTATCCTGAATACCACGGGGCTAATAAAGATAGAATACTGTACACACAGTGTGATTTCTATATTCAGCAGTTTTCCTCTGATAATGTAGAGGTTGCACTTTCCTAAAATCAATCTTCAGTGCTGAGATCCATTTTGTCAGGTTTTTTCAACCATTGACCTGACAAATCACTTTTATGTCTTGTTTGCAGTACACATGACATTTCAGTAGTTGTGGGTTGAAGTGATGAGCTCATGTTACTGCAGTAATCTATAATTTGGTTAAACAGGTATTCATGTTTTTCTTTTCTATAAGTAAGATTACGATTCCTTTATTATCCCACAATCATGCACACACAGCACTACATGCACCATGCTCTAGCAGGTCTGGTCCATCCTACTGTTCAGGAAGTTTTGTCAGTCCACGGACTCAAACCAGCAACCTTCCAGTCTGATGTGTCTTTTCGAACCACTAGGCCACCACTGCTCCCACACCTGAGAGTCTCGGCCACATGGAGCCAAAGAGCTCCACTCAGTCTTCACTTACACTGTGAAATAATGATTTATTCAGTCTTTATCTTAAATGGACAGTGAATAAATTATGATATTTTGATGTAGTGTAATAGTGAACGCAGCATGGGGCTGACGTGGTCCATTTGTGGGGCACTTCATGTTCCCCTCTGCACCCTGTCACAATGAATTAAAGTCAGGTGTCCATTACACTTTGTGTTCCTGACCCTTTCCAGAACATAATCTCATGTATATTGTATTTTGTCTTGTAGAATTTCTGGCCAGTTGAGTCATTTTTGACAGGAAGTCCAAGTAATTTGGACAACCACCATTCACATGATTTACTTGTGAATGTGTGGGTTGGACCGCACCTTCTCTCCCCACCCTCCTGTCTACTTCCCATCTCTCCTCACCTTACCTATCTTACATAATCAGGTGCCTGCTGTGGAAAAATATTCTCTTTATGCCTGTCAGCCCTGATCTGCAGCATAACTGTTGTTTGTTCGTGCAAGAGATGACTCTCCTTCAGCCTCCCTGCTCAGTCTCATTAATGTTCTATCATTGCCTCACCGGTTACATCCACAGTGTCTCTGGTTATCTTAGCAACACAAGCAACAGGATTTATGTCTGGTGACCATGATAGCAGATGAGAACAAACTTGACAGCAGGATTAAGAGAGATGATTTCCTTCTACAGCATGTGAATGATTAAAAGGACGGCTGTGTCTAAATTGGCAACAAACAGCAACTCTGCAGGTGCAGAGTCTAATTATTTTACAGCTGTACCGCTGTGAACCGCACAAACTCATAAAACTGCAAATAAAAAACAGTTTGGGTAAAATGCTCCTGCACTGTTTTACAGCATAGACGACTCCAACCCCCAGGAGCTGGTTCCCATAAGGTCGAACTTTGCAGAGTCAAGGTCCCAATATTAGATACGTATATGTGACCACAGTATTGTGACAGGTCTCGGCTCATATCGAAGATCTCACTGAGAATTTTTAAGCTGAATCTGCTGCTTCCCTCGACCACACAGAGCTTTGCAGTGTGTTATAGTTGCTCAGCACCAAACAGCACACACCCAGGTAGCAACTGGATGGAGAACAAAATGAAGCATTGAGCTGCTAAAGAGCCAGATGTTTCTCTCAGGAGTTGGTGGAGACCTGCCATTATTAAGTGTCCTTTCATAATGACGCCACAGCTCAGAGGAGGGCTGCCTCCAAAAGCAGACCTGTGGCTTGTCAAGTGTTTTAAGACTATTTTGCCTGTAAGTGGTATCGGCTTATGCTCTGGAGTATTTTTATCATTCCTCTTCAAACTGAGATTTCAAACAACCCTGAGCCGAGCTTTCATCTAAGTAAGACGGAGCACGTATCTGACCATTATCTCGATTTGGTAATGTGTGGTCTGGTTCTTCAGGGGGATAAAGCTGTGTGTGTGTCTCTTATAGGTCCGTCGACTACAACACAGACATACTTCCCCTTACAGGGCCTCCTCCGCTCACTGCACTTCCTGACGATTTGACACCGCTAATGGATAAACCGTAAGCACACCCCACACCACTGACACTATCGATGTTCACATTGTGAGCTTTTTCTCTCTCCTCTCGAGTAAGAGCGACGCCCTGATGCTCACATTATCTGTGTTTATCTGTGTTCAGGTGTGAATACTCAGGATTCCAACTGACACCAGAGATGATCAGAGCGCAGTTTTTATCCAGAGAGGCCCTGGTCTCCCATGGCAACCTCACTGCTGGAGCAACAGCCAGGTACAGTGAGTCCACTGGCATGACGTCTACGTGACTGAGACAAAGATTATTCATATGTTCACAATGAAGATACGAGAGATAACATTGAGCTTTTAGGGAGAATGTTTGTTTACCTGAAGCTTTTCCTGTGCAATAAAAAGGATGAATACTGTTCAGCACACTGCAGATAGTGGAAGTTGGAGTGGGCAATAAATATGTTGTACTTTTAGTTTTTCGGAGTGGAAGTACTCAGGACAAACCAAACGTGAACATAATGAATGTCCGTAGTGAGTTCTTTCAAACATTAGCTTCCTTTCAACTGGAACACACTGCACGATGCTACTTTTGTTATTGATATGTTGTTTTATTGTAAGTTAATGGGTGTCATGTATTACAATCAAAAATGTGTCGTAATAAATGACTGTTATTTTTTGAAATCATATTTCTTGTGGGAATTTATTACATTTTAAGGTTTTTAAAACTAATGTCAAATCTATAGTAGAATTACATCTTTGGATGTGGCATAGAAGCTCTGTTCTACCAGTCTTTCTATCCACTGCTGAATCTGTGCACTTCTTCCACCGGTGATGTTAAATTGCTCTGTCGAAGGCACCAGAGGGAGCTTCAGAAGCTGGCGACCCACAGGCGTGAGTTCAACCAGATGGGAAAGAGAGTGATGAGCAGGCTGGAGCGACTCAGGGTCACCGACGGAGCTTCTCATTTGCCGGGAGACAACTGTAAATAGGCACAACACAAGCACACACGCAAGAGAAACACACGCAAACAGGCTGTGTACACACAATCACAACACTACAAATACACATTATACCATCCTATATACCTACTTCTGTCAAATAAAACCTGGTTACGCTCTCGCCTACCTATAAGCCTTCCACCCACCCACTCAAAGTTACTCATGAAACCCCCCCCTCCCCTTCTGTTCTCCTAGAAAGCCTGGATATTTGTTATCCCTCCACCCACTCAGATCCACACCTAAGCACAGCTACAGTGCACTGTAACAGGCGACATCACATTACTGACAAGTACATCAATTAAAAATGATAAATCTGCATTTTCATAGAGTCGTAGAAGCAAAGTGTTATTATGCGCAGCACTATTAAACCTTGTTGTGTTGCAAATACTTGTCATACTTAACCTTTGGTGAAATACATTTGCCTCGGAACATGTTTCCATGTATAATAGCGCTGAGTAGTGATTGAGGTTTTGCAGAAACATGACTTGGTGTAGAGGGAAAAGAGTTCTGATATCGATTAGTGTTCATCTTCTTATTTGTCTTGATCGTGAGCAGCATCACTTCAACATCTGTAGCTGGGAGAAAAAAAGAAAACTCCTTATCTTAGACTTTACTCCTCAGAGGAGCAGTCAGGCTTGAGTCCAGCACACACGTCTGCTCCTGCCCCTAGAGGGAGCTCCGACTCTATGGGTTTTTGTAATTAGAGCAGCTTTTCCACATGTATGTGTCCTTTACTGCTCGTGTGTGTGTTTGCCCGGTGGCAGTGTACTTTAGAAAAATACAGTACATTACTATCCAGTCACAGAGAGGGGTCGGACCCTCACAGGAAGACTATAGCTTCGTCACATTCCACTGAGGTGACAGCTGAGGCTGGATTTTAAAGGACAGTGCACTTGTTTTCACCACAGTTTCAATCCCATTGAGAAATATCCTGAATTATTAAGTCTCCAGTAATTATATTTTTTACTCCTTCCTTCAGCTCGAGACTTGATATGGCACATACACACGTATGTACTGTATATTTCACGGGGGGGAATACTGTAGCCACATGTTTAATTAAAGCCACAGCACTGATACACATTTAATAAGTAATAGATGGTGTAAAAATAGAAACAGAAACGTGTGTCTGAGAGTGAGCGACAGTGTCACTCAGTTTGTATTATTTATTCACCTTTAGCAGTGAGCATCTGATTTATACGTTTCCAGTATAAGATACAGCTTCGGAAATAATTTCTTGTACCTTACAGGATCTATTATTCTTTTCTCCAACCTGATTGAACAAAGAGTTATAAATAAGTGAACACAGGAGCAATTTGTACAATCTCAATCTCTTCTTTACCGAGACAAAGCGACAGTAACCAGCAGCAATGGATATGATTTCAGCTCTTAAAAGCAACCTTTCTGGTTCCTGTCCATCTCTCTCACTCCCTCCCCTCCATCCTCACAGTTACCACTCTCTCTCCTCTCTTTTAACTTCACACATTTCACTGAATTACTGCCTCTAACACTTCCTGGGTGAGAAACTGTGTCGTGGGGGTTTTGGGAGGTTTCTCCTCAGAGTAAATGGCCCTTCAGAGATACTACAGCACCCTCTCCCTGAAACTCCTCTGACCGCCAAACCCAGCAACTTGTGTCAAAAGCTGCAACAGCACCAAGTCTTTAATTGAAATGATTGAATGAATCTTTCAACTGTTAATCCATTATAAGCAACTCTGCTGTGAATAACAGCCCTGACATCTCCACTGACTGTCTCTGAACTCATCTGAGGGTCATGCCAATGCTGAGCCTTCTATTTCTGATATAGAAGTAATTTGGATTTAAAGGATCTATTGGCAGGAATATAATATAATATTAATAATGGCCTTGTTTTAAATGGATATGGTTTTTATTATTCTTCCATACTTGAAACCCAGAATTGCTGTGTTTTTCTTTAGCTTAGTTCCTTGTTGCATGACACACGTTGCACCTCCATGTTTCATGTCACGTAATCTGTTATAGATATTTATATATATGTATTTATATAATGTGTGTGTGTGTGTGTGTAGAATTAAAGGCAAAAGATTTGCAGTGTGATGCAAATTTTAAGATACAATAACTTAGATAGGGTTATAGACTCGTCTGTCGTGTACATACGTGAGGATCCTCTAAGATAGATGAGCTAAACTTCTTTTTGGACCTTCAGCCTTGGTTGGTCTCTCATCTTACTGTGGTCAAACATCTTTTTTATATTTTTTACCATTTACTGGAGTCACTTTTCCATTACCAAGGTCTCACAATTTCTTTGGAGTGAGAATATGTCAGCATCATTACGTCGACCCTCAGTGCTGTCTGATTTTACCCTGCACACTTATTGTGGTGTGAAAATGTCACAGTTGTCATCTTGTTCGCCTGCAGCTTTTCTTTATTTCCTCATTATCATGTGAAAATTGAGTCACCTTTGAGTGAGAGATTCATGAGGGTGCTGCCGCTTTCTTGTATGACGCACTTAAGCCCAAGTAATTATGCGTGGAGTGGTGAAAAATGTGAGTAAGTGGGCATATTTACCTTTCTTTTCAAATGTAATTCACATTTTTTTGTTCTTGATCAAACCAAGCTTTCATGTGCTTCACACACTCACTGAACTTCTGCTTTGGAGTAAACGACTCCTTTCTTCTACTGTGACTCTTCTGCGTCTTGATTGCGCAGCTCAACAAGCTTTTAACAACCTTTATTACTGACACTCTTGTGTTTGCAGTGTTAATACATTGTGTTTTGAAATGTCAGTGTTCTGCAACCCCTGACACAACCTCCAGCGATGCAAATTTGCTATCTGTGGGAAGTGCAGTCACAGCGCTGGTAATGCTATCAGTCTCTTTTAGCTTTATATAATAATTTCTCCTTCCTGTTAGGCCTTAATATCAGACTGTCATATTCATAAAAGCTTCAAATGACTGGGAGTAGATTTAAAATGGATGTTTGAAGACTTATGATGACTTCCAAGTATAAATGGACGATTAGACTGATCTTAAACCACTTGTGTATCCACAGTGGCTTGGGCACATTAACGAATCATATTGAGGAAATATTTTCCCCCTCTTGTCAGTGCATTCAAGTTGTTGTCTTGGTTTCTTGGCCTTCAAGGCAGAGAGGCAGAGATATGACGGAAGAGATTCTTTCCTCACTCAGGCTCTCAGATAAATCTGTTTGAGGGGGTAGAAGCTGACAAAAGACAATATCAAAAGTTTAAATTTAGCTCGGATTAGTCTAAAAATCAGTGGGAAGGACAGAGCAGGGCCACAGGGAGATGGAGTCACATGAAGGTGAATGGTGGCTTGTTGTCACGTGTGTGGGTTCACTGTAAGTTTACCTTTGTGTGAAATTCACAGGGTTTCTGCTAAATCCCACCTTTACTGTCGTCGAGAATTTAATCACAGAACCCTGAAACTCAAATCCCGGAGATTAGGCCACATCCAAAACCAACAGGCAGACGTCACAGACTCCACTTGAGTGCTCTGGAATGTAAGAAAAAAAGCCAAACTGAATCCGGCAACTCTTTAAAAATGACAAGGGTTTGTTTGTGTGTTTGAACATGATATCTCAAAAACTCTTTTAGGAAATGTCTCCAAATTTGGTGGAGACTGGAAGATGAACTGATTTGGTCAAAGTCATAATTACCTTGTTAAACCGTTCTTTGTCTTTAGAACATCTTGAGAGAATCCTTTGGACTCACAGATTAACTGATTCTATTTGGATGGTCATAGGTAGCTTCATGAAAAACATGTTTTTGGCTTCTTGACTTCAGATGTCAGATGTCAAAGGTCACAGTGACCTCGTATGAGTCGAGGGGAAATATGTCGATTGAAACTGCACTGGTTGGCGGACACATACAACCACAGAGCGATATCTCTAGTTTTCCATGCTTGTCCCTTCCAGGGTTCTATACAGGATACATCAAAATGCATTTTTAAAGATGAACTATGCAAGAATCTGAGCTTGATTCACTTGTCAGATTGACTGGCAATGAATAAGGCTGGCAACATGAAAAAACATGTTTTCATTTCACATTGTGAGGGGTGTGCACTGTAGCATTAAATAGGCCAGCGAGACAAAGCAGGGACCACATAAATCCCCTTGACATTTCTGCGGACGGAAATACAAATGTTTATTTTTGATCGGGGGAAAAAAAGAAAGCAAAAAAACAAGAAAAGGAGATTGGGCAGGCTTTGCTTTAGATTGGGTATTTCCAATCTTGGATCCAGCGGCTTTCTAACTGTACTGCTGGATTTCATTGTTAAAAAATATTCCTCAGGAGCTTATTCAATTCTTTCAACACATCTGAACTTTCACTGTTCTTGTCCATCATGGTCAGACATGAAGAATTTTCATTTTCTCATCTCTGTCGAAAAACATTTCTCAGAGAAGGAGATCGCAGCTATTTTAAGCTGCTTTTCTGTGAATGTATTTTCTGTTTAAGGTGGAGCTTTACAAGATGTCAGGGTCAAGACTCAAATCAGTGCTGCTGGAGGCTGCTCCAGCTTCCTTATTATTCCTCCTCCCCTTACATCTTATCTGTCAGTCCTCATGTGAAATGACAAGTTTGTCAAAACATCTACACCTTGCACCCCTGCAACAATTTATATATATATAAAAAACTTGTATATGCCAAAAGGTGAAGTTGCTTCGGCCATCATTTAGTGTTAGTTAAAAATCAAGCCTTTGAAGACAGGGACAGAAGGAAACTCGCAAAACACAATTCAACCATAAAATACTATAATAACTTTACTTTTGCAGCAACTTTAAAGCAAATTTTACAAATTACTTTTACAGACAATGAAGTTGACTTAAAATGTGTTATTGTACTTAAAGTTTTTATACCTGCTAAACATTTCATGCAGCACGGTGTTAGCCAGTAACCAGTCAGCTGTTTGTATTGGTCCTTCGTAAATGGTTTAGGATTATTCATCGCTTTGTTACCGAAGCTCTCTTGATTTGTTATTTGATGCCTTAAAAACAGCGTGAAGCATCATGATTGACACGTCGTCCATCTTTATATACTCATAAAAACCTGAAGGGTATTTATATTTTTTAATTTTTTGAAATAAAAGCAGTTGCAAAAAAAGAGATTGGAGCAGTTGAGATTAAGGCAGTTGAAATGCCAAGCACCGATAATAATAATAATAATAATAATACTGTAATAATAACAGTTTAAGAATGTACTTTGCTGAAGGCGAACACACTTATTAGAGTCATGGTCTTTTTCTTGGAGTATTAATCACGTTTCTTTAATATCCTTTTTAATTAGGGTCATTAGAGCCTTGAACCTGTATTTCTTTGCACAAAGCCGCACCACTGTTAATCCTCTCTAAAGGCCGAGAGTATCGGAAAAAGAACGCTGCTCTTCCATCACGCTTGGTGGGAAAGCACCACTTTCAGCGCCATTATAATGTAAGATAATTAAAAAAGCCTAATTGCTCCTAACAGTGGTGGAGTTCTTTCAATTAGAGCCACTGAAGTCGACTCCACATACGACTGGAACGCTCACGATAACAACCGAGCGTCGCCGCCACGAAATGGCTCCGGCTAAGAGCCTCGAGGGCGAGTGCTGCTTTCAACAATGTACCGGAGCGTGAGCGCTGGAGAAGAGAAAAAGCTTTATTTTAAATTTAAGACGCAAAATGGCAGCAGAGAATCAGAAAGGTGATTTACTAGCTGCTTGTTGTTTACCACTAATTAGCTTAGTAACCACAGCACAAACACTGAAGTAAGCTTCGCAGGCTCCGAGCTATCTTTCCAATTACTGAGCCAGAAAAGCCCTTTGTAGCCAACTGTATTCCCTGTGAGTGTTTGCAGTACTACAATACTGTAACACCTCTTTCTTTATTTAAAAAATATTCTCTTTACTCTCGTTTGATTTCATTATGTTGAATCCTCTGAGATCGGGCCTGCTTTTGCAGGGAAACCTGGTCAGGATGTGAAAATGAGAGAAAGGAGGGTTTTCACTGGATTTAACATCAAAATATAAGATTTTACATATTTACAGTCAGTTTTTTTTACAGTAGCAGCAGAAGGAAACTCAAACGAGTGAGCTCATCACTCTCATCTTGTGATGTCCCTCCAATTAGAGAATATCCATCATCCCTGTCAGTCTCTTTATGCTGCATGGACTTCGCAGTGTACGCACACAGTGTACGTACTTATTACTGCCGAACAGATACAACAGGATCTGAGGAAACTGCGTCAGGGTTTATAACGTAGCAGCATTTACTCACCTTATCATCTGTTCTTCACTAATGCTGCAGACTTTCAGTCGGCCTTAAGAAGTCGTTCTGTGAGATCCTGATGTTGTTGCTCTTTTTGTGAAAGGCTTTGTAATTCCAGTGCTGCTGCGTTAACCAGGCAGGGAGTTGGAAGTTAGATCATCAGAAGAGATTGTGAATTTTCTGGAGAGAAGAAAAGAATGTGTTTGCTGCCAGATGTCGCTGCTTCCAGATGCTGCTGACAGAGTACATGTTGACAAGACTGATTAAGCCTCGTAGCACAAGCAGATGAATTCATCGGAAAAATTCAGCAAGGCATTCTGTTATTTCAAAAGTAGAGTGTTCAGTGTCTAACCACAGTCGAGACAAGGGGCCGCCAAAGTTTTGGTTCGTGTTTAATTTGACTCACCTTAATATATCATATTTTATACCTTCAACTGTTTTCAGACGTGACACCGGTGTCGACCCTTATCGCTAAAAGCTCTGAAATCCGGTAATTTTGCCAGGTTGTCAGAGTCCTCTCACTCGCTGTATTCTCACATGGGCTCCTTTTATTTTCACATTAATTGGACATTTTACTCGGGGGCTGGGAGGAAAGTTTCAGAAATTGTCCAGAGTTCATTGCATTAGTAAAAACATGTATAATATCTATGTGCAGAAAAGTTGGACTTAATAATCAAGTATTGAAGAATTAAAGATGCATGTTCTTCTCTGGCTATTATCTTTCATCCCAAGATAATTCAAGTAATTTTCATTTATAGAGTCACAAACCATGAATTTCCCTCAGAGATCTTTTCATGACACTATCCTTAGACTGACTGAGCTCTGTTAAATGAGCCAGAGGTTAATAGGAGTTTGTGTGTGACTGTCACAATCACAATGGCAGAATACATTTATACCAGAGACTTGGGTGATGAACAATCAAAGACAGATTGTGGGAGAAGAAAAGATCCTTTAGGGAAGAGAGAAGATACTTAGAAATTAATCATCCGTTAAAAAAAAGAAAAGCAACACTACTCATTAGTCTTTAGTAACATGTTTGATTATATTTAGGCAACTGACCAGGGGCCAGGTTGATCTCTTTAGCATGCATGGTGTTGAAGATGTTTTTTAATGTACAGTCCATTAGATCCATGCACACTCCTGCAGACTGCTGGCAGCAATCACACTAATTAAGAATTTAATTAGCACCCTGCTAAGACTTTATGGCTTTTCTACCCTTTGTTTTTCTCTGCACAGAAAAGAAAAGCTTCACTTAAAACTCTCTCTGTATATTTCCATCATATATCTACCGACAGCCATCACTTAATGCATCAGCTGCTCTCACTGCTAACTAGAAATATTCGGTACGCTCCGCTTCACACATGCACGGTGGGGAAAATGCACAGAATATGAATTAAAATCCAACATATTTTTGATAATGTAATATAATGCTAATGTATTCCTTCAGCTCGTGCAAAACAGACAGTTTTATGCCCAAAATTAATTGAATGCAGCAGCTACTGATCGTCATCGATGCACAAGGTCAAACCATTCGCGGTGACGACTGACATTGCAAAATTGAGTGAAAAATAAACTCTTGACAGTGCGAGTGTCTTTGCCTTGTGCTCAAATGATAATTAGGGTTTTTTTGGGGGGGGGGTTTGGCTTCATTCCTCTCTTTTTCCATCTGACGGTTTTTTTAATTGAAAGAGCTTCATTTTTGTTTCCTGCTATGCACTGGGCATTCTGCCCTAATTGCAGATCACAGTGCGTTTGGTGAACCTCGTTCTCTACCTTTGAAAGAACTCTCTCTGCTTTTCAGTCGTGTTCAACGCGACCTTCAGAAATATTTTCCCTTTATGTCCAGACTCATATTTTTCATAATCAATTGCACGAGAAAGCAAAGCAGTTTAATTAATAGTGTTTTGACAGTAGCTGCAAACTGTCCCAGCCATCAAAACCACCAAAAATCGGAGATAATGAAAACTCAACTTGTTGAAAGTTCCCTTCTGTGTAAATGCTGGGGTGTCTGCTTCCACAAAATGAAAGGAGTTTGAGCTCCGTTTCTTCCAGGGAGAAATACTTTAATTTGAGTTTTAACAGTTTAGTGCCTTCAGTAAACACATCACTATTCTATTCTGTCAGGAAATCCAGGCTGAGTGACTGTGGATTGTTGTAAGCACAGTGTGGGATAAAGGGAGTGTGGAACATTAATGGTGTTTGCCCTCCCTGGCTTTTAGACTTGTTTCTTATTTCCCAGGATGATGCCAAGCAAGATCAATTCTCCCTTTTTTAATTTACACATTAGATCCACCAACATTGAGGATCTGCTCACACACCACATACGTCCTGTGTTACACGGACACTGTAAAGAAAATGTGTTGTGTTTGTGTTTTAGAGCATTTCCAAAACAACATGACCAGCTTACTGATATTTGCATCTTGACAAAGAGCAAATAATGATCAGGTGAGACAGATGTGTAAATAATTGAAAACATACAAACATCTGTATGTGCTTGCGAGGGTTGAGAAGCTACTAAGGCTACAACAACTCGGCAACCTGTGAACCATAATAGTGTTTTTGTTTCCAGTCGGGAACAATTTTTTCCGATAATTCTGACACCACATGAATGAACTGTGTGTTCATCTGGCTGCGGAGTTTGTTTCCTGTCTGCTTCCCTTTAGTATCCCATTGACAGCAATAGCATGGCGTGTGTGTCCGGGAGCATGAAACTCAGGCACAAGGAGAGACAATTTATTTACTCTTAAACAATACGGCAATTAAATGATTCCAAATGTTGAATGGTAATTGGTCTGTATTTATGGAGGGAATAACATTACTTCAAATGATTTAATCATCTGTCAAAATGAAATTATTCCAAATATTTGATCGTGACATTTTATTAAATATCGACAACATTCCTGTTCAGCACATGCCCCCGAGGTATTGTGGTTTTGGGACAGAATGGCAGGAAGCCCAGGGCTGATTCTATCATGAAGGACAATTATTCTGGTGCATTATCACTGTGAGATATCAACAAGCCACCATCCGCTCTGGACTCATCTCATTTAAATCACGCTTGCCCTCTCTGCTGCATTTCACCTGCAGTCTGCTGTCACACCACACAAACACCTGGACAGCGCAGGAGCCACTAAATCTGCCTGCTCTGCTCCTCCTGTCACCTACACTAAAAAACTGAATACAACATCTGTAATGGCCGCGTTGTTGTATTTTTTATGAAGTAATTAGAAGAGATTTAAAAGGCAACATTGACTCTGCCAGCCGGAGTTCTCCAGGCAACTTGGTCTCAAGCCAGACGCTGCAAATTCTTAAGAATAATCGCTAAAACCTTGCAAACAACAATAAAACAGGACGGCAAACTCACGGATCTTGATGACCAACATCAGGCATATTTAGGGGACTGATGTTTATGAGTGTGTGCCTGGTCAGGGGTGTGTGGGTTACTGAATGCCAGTCTAGTTATTCTTGTGTTTGTACCATTGTGCCATTTTGATTGTCACACCTCTTTATGCTGTTAATTGGCATCCGTTATGATAGGACACACCTGCTGCATTCGAAGTCCATGTTCCAGGTCGTGTTTCTGTAATGTTCCCTACCCCGCCGTGTATTAAATCCCACTATGCTCTCAGCGCTTTTCTGATTTATTTAAAGATTGAAACGGTTGGTGTTGCTCACAAGCTCCATCTCCGTGGCCTCAGGCGCACGTCGGCCATCTGCAAACGAGCCCGACGAGCCTGCAACTTGATTTAACCCTGGCACTCCGTTTCACTATCGTCTAATCTGCGGAGTCAGGTGATGATGTGAGGGGAGGGACGCAACACACCTAATGGGGCATTTCGCCGCGGGCGCGCAAACATCAGGGGTGACCTCGGGTGAGAGAGAGAGGACACGAGAAGGTCAAAAAAGAGATTACGCAGCGTGCCGAAGGGCAAAGGAGAGGAGAGAATGTGATGGAGGTGTCAAGACTCCTGTCTCCGTTCTGATTCCAGGTAAGATTCAATAATTATCCATCATCGCGTCGCTACATTGACGAAGGCCGCAGCGTGACAGCCACCTTTTAAATATGTGGAATGCTTTCAATTAAAGCCAGCTTTAGAGCTGCCTAAGTGGGATTTATGCAGCTGGGCTTCATCTCTGTGTGTGTGTGTGTGTGTGTGTGTGTGTGTATTCCAGGAGGGATTAAGGCCCATCGCACAGTTTTAATCTCAGATACAGATTATGACTCTGGTTTCTACGAAAGGCTTCACTACTGTGAGATGCAGCGGCAGTAGGAGTCCGGTGCGGTCAGGATTTGACACGCTCACCTTTCATTTGTCGTCCGTGTTTTTAACATGCAACAGTACAGATTCTTCACTTCTATTTCCTCCACCAAACAAACCCCCAGAGCAGATGTGACGATGACAAGTGAGAACGTGATGAGACGGCATCAACTTCAGCTCTTGTTTAACCCCTATTAACATGTTCCCGTTAATTGCAGTGTGAGAAAAATTAAATTTCACACTTCGACGCCCATTTATGATCAACATTTTTCCAACAATCTATCTTTTTGTTTTGTTTTTGCGACATAAAAATGAATTTCTCCTGAAAGTCAGTACTTTGCCTTCTGTCAACAAAAGCTGCTAAACCTAAAGAGTCTTATTCACTCCCTCCACGTGCCCACGTTCCCTGTGCCACTCTGGGGCTTCAGACCTGCAATTGTTCTGTCACAAGCCCACTTTTTTTGAAGCCTCCGGCTCCACAGTCATGGTCGATTTCCTGACCGCTTATAGAGATTTGCTGGTTGGATGGAAGAGTGCTCGACAGACTTTCAGTGCGGGCTGACCTACTGGCTGCTATTGCATGTGGAAGGAGCTTAGCTAATGGTGTGTTTGCTGAGCCAAAGCTAGAGTAAGACGTGCAGTGACTCTCTTACCCACTGTATATGTTCATAGTGTTTAGAGATTTTTTTTGTGTGTGTGTAGTCTTTCTTTCTTGCAACAGGTTTTGTGAGATGACCGGTATTTTTTAACTTGTTTTTTAAATTATCGTCCACTTTGGTCCAGATTGTGGAAGCTAAAGTGTCTCATAAACCCAGTCTACTCCATGTTAGTGGATGGGACACCAAACTAAAAAGTTACAGTACACATCAAAAACAATGTTCTTAAATACGGTTTCTGTTATTTTAAACAGTTCTCATCCTCAACTGTTCATTTCCCCAGTAAGTTTGGTTTTAATTAGTGATTTGATGCTATAAAAAACAGAGTGAAAAGTCTTGATTGACAGCTGACACTGACTTGTGATTGGTCGAGCGCTTGTATTTGTGGGACAGTGCTACTGCAGCTCCATCTCCACCAACAAATGCACAAGATACATACATTTGTGTCCACCTCAACACAACATCCTCAAAACACCTATGATAGAAGAAAGTAGTTAAGCATGAGGCATACACACACACATACACACACACAGGTTGCTTTTCTTTGCAGTGTCGGAGTCTGTTTCATTTCAATCCATCAAGTGAATTTTTTCGAACCATTCAAACGCATTTAAGCATCAAAAATATTGGAAATCACCTCTGGCATGTCACCACAAATTAAATTTTACCCCTCCCAGGTTGTCGGAGGCAGCCCTCCTGATCTGGATGCACACAGTGGGTCACTCTGCCCTGCATACGTGTGCTCGAGTGCACGGGGCTCGTAATAATCTGTCGGCTATCATCACTGTCAGCGAGGCTGCTGTAGAATCCCTCTGGGATCACACTTATACACATGTGCAAGTGCACTGGAAGGCACGAGGGATGAGTGACACAGCTGCTTGGGAGAGATGGAAGAGGCTGGGGATTACTCAGGGTTACCCACTGCTATTACAGTATGTGCGTGTGTGTGTGTGTGTGTAAGAGATAGAGAGACACAGATTCATTGTTAATTTTTCTTTTCTTGGCTTTCTCACACTCACTTTCTTTCCTTTTCATCCATGTGTGTGTGTGTGTGTGTGTGTGTGTGTGTGTGTGTGTGTGTGTGTGTGTGTGTGTGTGTGTGTGTGTGCGTATTATCTAGTGTAATGTGCATTCTCTCATCTCACCTCTAACAATCCATCATGATATTTACTGCATGGCCCTTCAGATAAACACCTGATGAGAGGAAATATTGATTTCCCTGCCACACTCTCTTTCTCTCTCCCTCACCTTCACACACACACACACACCCTCCCACCTAATAAAACTCTAACCTCTGAGCCTATAGAGTCTGTGCATTCGAGAGGGTTCTGGTTCTGTTGACTGAACAGTGCATCCTGGACTACGTTCTGTATTTCTATCTGAACCCGGCATTTTCCTTGTTTTTTTTTTATGTCAGAACTGAGTCCAGTCTGAGCGGGTTTGTGCTTCTCTGTCACACAGTTGTTGTTACCATGGTCACAGCTTGGTACCTTGTCAAAGACATTACAAATGCATTGTTTTACAGTATATAGATGGATCAGAAACAGGATAGTTTTAACATACATAAATTAAATGTTTGCTGCAAAACGTTTGGCCAATGTGAGTAAACCCAACTTCAAGTGCTTGAATTAAATTTACTTCAGGAGGAACTGAGAGAAAGTATTTCACTTTTATTGACATGACAGTAGAAGAATAAATTTGGAGAGAGAATGGGGGAAGACGTGTAGCATGTAGGTTTCTTGCTGAATACCGTGGCAGTAATTCAGGTACTGTGTGGGGGGGCAGCTGCAGTACTCTGCTGTGGTGGAGACAGTTGGGATTATTTCAGTGTTTGGAAAGGAAGCTCCCCATGCACCTCCTCCCTCTGTGGTTGTTCTTTACAAACTGATGCAGGAACAGGCTGGCGGAGCTCCCAGTTGGCCTCGGGGCACCTGGGATTCCCCTGGGTAGAGTTAGAGAAAGTTGCGGTGGAACGGACACATACCTGCTCTGCTAACCTTGTAATTACTGGAACCAGGCTAAACAAGCAGGCAGGGATTTGACAGAGAGGGAGCATGATGTGAAATCATATTATTTTGCTGTACAAAACCACAACCATGCCAAGCTGTAAGCTTGTTATTTTGGTTGTGCAATCACCAGCATGTCCACACACTACTGCTCTTTTTAGAAAGTAGGGAGTCTCATTAAGATCTAGTTCTTTTTTCATATATCTGTACTTTACTTGAGTAGATTTACCTTCATGTGCTTTGGACTGTTACTCCACTTCATATATCAACAAATATCTGCAGCCTACTTTCTACTCACACATTTTCACAATTGCATTACATATTTATATTGTTTTTTTAAATATATTTGAAAGTAATAAATGATGAGAGGAGAATCGGTCCACGGATCCAATCAGAGTCGGCAGTAGACATTAGACCTTCAACAAGAGCAAAGCATGTTTGTAACATCTTCTGCAGGATTCTTTATTCATCACAGAGTCTGTATTATTCTTGTATTAATCAGAATCTACATAAAGCAAAGTAAATGATGTATTTGACTGCTGCATTAGGGAATGGGCTTCACTCAGCAAGTACTTTCACTTTTGATTCTTACTGTATATTTAAAGGCAAGTTCTTACTTTTGCTCAAGTAGAAAGGTTTACTTTAACTTGAGTAAATGCATAGATACAGAAAAGAATGTGCAAATGTGACTGCAGGAACATTCAAGTACAAAGTTTTGAAACAGTGAAATAAGACGAAACACACAAATCTAGATATCACCAGTCAAATTTAAGATTATGCAATGAGAAAAATAATTAGTGTTTATGCAGAAATCCTTCCTGTGTTCCACATGGCTCTTAAAAGTGCATCTTGTTTATGGCTTTGTGATTCTCAAAGGGAGCAGATATTGATTAAATACTGAACTCAAAGCGTATTGAGCTTATACTCCAGTGCTGGCTGCCAAAATCTACAAGTGAAATGGAGCCAGTATTGATGGTCAAAATGGAAACGGGAACACGTTGCTAACCATGTGCTTACATGACAACCCTCCCCCCCAATCCTGACGCTGTGCGCTAATGTGAAATTGACTCATTCTGATGTATTCTTACTACTCCAATTCACACCTACTCTTTTAGCACCTAACAGGCAAACCTGTTGACTGTCCCTTTTAGTTTTTATCTCGCTGGTGTTGTAGATACTCTACCAAGACCTTCCAGACTATTCTCTCTCCTTCCCTTGAAGCGTGTGGGAATGTCACATGCCTGCTGTGACATTAATTGCTGTAAACCTGCTCCCAGTTTGTGTGGGATTATAGAAAAGTAAATCACAGCTACTGTTCAAGAAAAATACTCCATGTATCACATTGATAAGCAGCAGGGGATCTTACTGCCCCTGCCTGATGCAGGACCTCTATTCCATAGCTGACCCTCATATACCACCACCTATATTCTGCTAGGAACCATTAACTCTGATAAAACTTGTATTTTACCTGATGAACTTACAGGGTTATGAGATTTTTGGGAATTGGGACTTTCTTGCTGTCCCACCGATCACGCGATTGGTGGCGGTGACTTGCGTAGAAGTGCATCAGAAAAGGCAGAGGAGGATGAAAAGACAGGCTTGGGCAGTTTTAGAACAAAACTAATAAATATAGAATCTCAAATGTACATTAACTGATGGTTTGTCTACTTGTGAGGCAGCAGAAACAAGGTTTTACATAAGAGTTTCATATATTTGCCTGTTAGGTTGGAATTTCATACTTGTTAGCAAACTGTTCAGCAGATACAGAGCTAAATGATTGATTTGAAGTAATTTGTACTCATGTTGATGGCGAATAAGGAATCCAATATATCCTATAAGCTTTTACTTTCAACCAACTCCCGAGGGAAACTTGAGGGAAAGTGCTAAATAATCCTGCTAGAGTTCCTCACACTGAACAACCCCATTTAATCCATTGTTAATTTGCCATCATCGGTTTTAGTGTGCAAGCGTGAATATATAATTTCTGGACTTTTAAAAACAATATACCTGAGAACAATCTACAGGGCGGTAATGCCAGCAGAAGCCAGTTTCCTGTAGGAGCTGCTCAGTCACCAGCTGCTGAAGATTTCTGTTGAAATATGGAAGCATACAAGTCCTGACAAAGCCTTTTCCTGGTTAAACATCAAGTTTAAATGAGTGCATGCTCCAAAAGAGAAGGCTGATGTTGGAGTGTGAGTTCTCCAAGGTGTTGCTTTGTGACACCACCACAGACTGTTGCTCTGTAATGAGCTGAGAAACTGTAGCCCACTCCTTGGTTCTCCAGCGGCTGTGACTGTAACACGGCTCGAGCTATTTTTGACGAGAGCTGACTACGTGTCCGCTCGGCTCGGAGAGAAAAAAGGGCGAGGACAACAGAGCGGCCAGACTGTGTGCTCTGGCACCTGGTCATCCGACAAGCTCATCGCTCGGGTTCGTGTTTTCTCAGGCAACATTCCCGAGAACATTTTATTTATTTTCACACAGATGTCACAGGCATGATAAATACAGTCATCTGCTATTTATTGTGTTGTATTTCCAATGATGCCCTATTGTTTGTTCTGCAGCGCGTAGTCAATTATCCTCAATTCACTTGACATTGAGCCTTTGCCTGATTAGTATAGAAGGAAGCTACTTTGTTTGACTTACCATTACTGCGGAATGTATTCAGGAGAGTGTATATATTTACAGCTGCTTCAAATCCAGTGAAAACTATTTTGCGAAACCTGGCATCTACACAAAAGTAATTGTTTTCTTACTTTGAATCGATATGTTGCATTCCCCCCCCCTTTTTTTTCTGGCATCCGCTCATTTACATTTTGCCACTTTGTGAGTCTTTCAGGGTTGGACACGCCCAAGCAAAGCAGGTATTTCAGCACTGTCCACACAACACTGAGTTGTGTGGAGAGCATTGTTGCTGCAGGAGCGAGGCTCTGCATGTAAGTGATGAGTGCAATCTGTCTTCTCTGCATCGTCTGCCGGCTACAGATCAGCAGCTCGTGGCGGCTGGTGGAATCTGGTGGGTGACTGAAACGCAACAGCTGATGTTTCCATGATGCAATCCCGGCATAAAGTGGGAAAGCACATCAGCAGCAGCTCGACAGTTGCTTTCATTTAGTTGTTGTTTACCGAGCAGCTCAGCCCGTGGGCGCATGTGCACGATTCTACAAGGAGGGGGATGCTGTGCAAATGTGATCTGCACAGACGCTGCGCAAAGTTAAAGCCTGTCACCCCCAGTAGAAGTGTTGTGTTTCCAAACAGCGGAAAAACAGAAGTAAAATCCTCTTTTAAATTAATTGCTGATGTGAATGGAAACCTGGAACAGATGGCTGCACTTCTTTGTTTGTTTACTTGTAGTCAGGGGCGGCTGTTGCTGTTCATTTTCTTCTATGTTTTATTTATCCTGAACAAACTGCAAATGTAAAATGCATCACTTCCTGGAAGCCGGAGGATTCTTCCCAGGAAAAGGCCGACCAGTCCAGACACAGGCAGATTTCAACACTCACTGTAAAAGCTTTTACGTCCTGGATACAGACAGTTTCATTATTGTTTTATATCCGATGGTAGAAAAAGACAGCAAAATGGAAAAGCTGTAAAAATTAGACCGGCCCGTATCAATATTTATACGTATGCTCAATGGATCAAATCACCATAAATAATGTGATCATGGGCGGTTCTAGTGATGAAAAAACTTTGGGGGATTTCGTAAAGTTTGAACAGTATTCACTTTGACTTAGATTTAATTGGTTGAAGGTCACGTTGAACTTGTATAAATCTGGAAAGTTAATGGAAGTTAATGAGTTAATGACAAAATCCTAGGAAGAATTGTTCTTTATTAAATATTCTGCATTGATTATGTAAAGTACAAACATGAGCTGTTGCAAAGCAAGCAGACTTACCGCTGGAAGTGGAATTTAATTGCCTTTTACTTTTCCAGAAGCATCAAAGCAGCATATGACAGAAACATGGAGTGCACCCGGTCATAGCAGCATATTGCAAAGGTTTCCAAATGGCATTTTGATTTGCATGTTTCCTCCTGCCAACAAGAATGAGCAATTAAGGCGTGTTGCAATCAAGGAAGACGTCAGCGTTCGGCGAAAAAGCACACACTGTGGCTCAACCCTCAATTAACACCTTCGCTCACTGCTCCTGGCTCCCCAGTAATTGTTTGCAAAGCCCTCACTACCAGATTAAATCCAAAATATGGTGTGTATGTGTACACCTCTCTGAGTCACTCAAATAAATACACAATAAGCAAAAGCAAACACTTCTATTCACATTCTGACACAGTGAAACAGGCCAAAAACACAAAACTTGTTCAAGCTATATGTTCTGTCCTGTCTTTTATTTATATTTTGAAAAGTCCTCCAGCTCAGCAGAGGTCCTGCACACACACACACACACACACACACACACACACACACACACACACACACACACAGCATGTGAAGGCCTCTCAGCTATTCCTGCTCCTTCCATTACAGAGCAGCAACACTGTGCATTTGCTGATGCACTACACTTAATGGCAGAAAGGTATAAGCCCGCTCTGTTTGGAGAAGAACTTTGGTGATGATGTAGTGTCTGAGTTTGCAGAATGGACTCTGTGGAGAGTCTGCGCTGTCGCTGCATGTGATGGAAAGTCAGAAAGTGCAGTCGAATAATAACTTACAAAGAAACAAACACACCAGGCAGCCCATCCGTTCTATAATGCACTAACATAATGTTCTCTCCTGCACTAATGATGTCTAAACTATTATTCATCGGCTCTTGTTGAGACATGTCTTATTTAATTTATAGAAATAATACAATTTCCAGGAATACACTTACTCAGCCCCAGTTAGAGAAGCATTTCAATACCTCTCTCACAAGTATGAAGCTTCAGCTCAGCTGATCACCTCTCAAGTTCACATGTTCTCTGAGCTGGGCATGCTGACTTCCTGAAGTCCAGGCAACCAGCAGAGACTTTTAAGTCCTGCTCATGACAGCTTGAAACAGCGAGGTTATTTTGCAAAATCAATTCATGTCAGTGGAAATTGCTACAATCAGTGGATTCCTTTTAGACAGTGCAGTTAATAGCTTATGCCTCATTCAGGTTGCACGATTTTTGGCCAGACTGCTCCACTTAAAACATGTTGGAACTCGCATAATGAAGCCTGATGTTAGATTCATCACTAGTCACTATTTCTTGCAGGCTAAAGATCTAGACGACCTGATGACATTACCAGTCAGTCATGTAGTATGAACTCTTCTGTCGCAGTATTAACTGAGCCATTAGAGAGGCCTTTATCATGACAATGAAAGTCTAGCAACAGAGAGGTAAGTTGGGGAAGAGACAGTCGATGACATGAAGTCCCACCTCACCTACCAGACAAGCTAACCGGGGCACCCCATGTCACTGTTATTAAACTTTTATTCTTCTGCCGTTACCTTGAAGAGAACCTTCACTTAAACCTATTTTTAGCAGATTCCCACAAATCCAACAAAGTCCTTTTTAGTCCTGTAAGATGGTGCATCACAGCTGGTTTAACAACATCGTTTAAGTCTGCGGACTTCGGAGTCGGGGATGAAACTTTCAGAAGAAACAACTTGAAAACTGTCCTCCAGTCGGCCTCAGCTATTAAGTTCCCTTTGACTTCAGTGGGCTGGCCACTCTGTTTGTTTTGTTTCTGTAATGGGCTCCATTGAAGGATTTCCTTTATTCTCCTCCTCTGGGGGAATAAATAGAGGCGGCAAAATGAGAGGAGACAGACGAAAAAATAAGGATGGAGGAGGAGCTCCACTCTCGTCTCCACTTGTTCATCACTGGACAGAAATGTTTGATGTGGAGTCCAATAAATACAGTTGATAGATTGAGTGTATGGATAGACAGAGAGAGGGAGAAAGAGAATAAGAGAGCGGCCTTTCCTCTCTCTGCCCAGCTGCAGGTATAAGAGCACTGAGCCTTTCAGAGGAGACATGATTTATTTAAAGCAGTTTACATGAGGGAGCAACATCACGCAGATTGCTTCTCATCTAATTCTTATTCCTTTCTTTTAAAGTCGGGATACCTCCCTTAAAAACGCGCTAAAAATAAACACGTGGCAGTCCCACATTTTATTTCTGTCCTGTGCTGATGCTGATGTAGCGCCACTCTGCTCCCCAGAAGATTAGTTCTGTTTCAGTTGTCGTGCATGATTGAATCAACCTGGCCAAAACAGGGAGGGGGAAGACAGTGAAAACAAAACAAAAGAAATACATAAAACATGCACAATGAATAGAAACACCTCAAAAACATGCCAGGTGAATAGAGACAGAAACAAGAGATGAAACAAACAACTATTGAATGGTTCTCGGAGCAATTTGCAAACATATGCAGGTTGGTGCAATGTGGATTTTTTCTTTTTCTCTTTTCAGTCGCAGATGCCAAACCGAGACTTGGCAAGCATGCGTCCATCTGCTCATAAACTTTACTTCAGTGTCAGTTTTTACAGGGAATAAAGGGAAACTCTGCCCATTTTTACACAGAAAGGTCAATTCGATCGTCAGCCTGTGAAAACCAGACAGAGGAACCACTTCACAAACAAGGTTGAAAGATGAATGTCTCATAAAAGGTGTTACAAAGTTGCATTATGGGAACTGTAGGATTCTACAGTTGGGCTTGATTTCTGGATAGTCGGAGGAAGTGGAGACATGTCATCCATCTTTAAAAACAGTCTACAGGGACTAAAAGTCAGGATATCTCTGCATCTGCTGCTTAGGCTTTTACAATTTCTCTTTTTAGTCCCCTGAGACTAAACTGAATTGCAAATGTCTGTCCTTTGGAAAAGCCCAGTAGGGATCACTGTTGGTGTTGCATGTTGTTCTCCTGGCCCATCGTGTTCTCATGCGGTGTAAATTATTTCCAGCACAGCAGAAAACACCTGCAGTGAAAGTGTGATGTGGGCGTCAGTGTTCTGAGCAGGCAGAGGAACCAATTTCTCCACTGTCAGCCTCAATTGTCCAGAACACAGTGCATAGGACTGCAGCTACATAAAGTAGGGGGGGCTTGACTTGGACTATTCTGTCTTTTCTCATTGTCTCTCATTGTCTCTTACAATCCCTCTCTCTATATGTGCAGAAGCAGGTAGATGACAGGATTCATAAAGATCGAGAGAATTCATTTCTCAAACAAAACAGATATGACAGAGTCTCGGAACGCACGATCTTCCACTCCGACGTGTCCACAAACAGAAGACTGACACGTCAAGACAACGTGTCTTCCTGCTAATTATCCCCCTTTTTTGTGTCAATACCACAGAAGCTCGGCCTGATTGTACTTGGGCAAGACAAACGCCTAAACCATGTTCCTTCATTAACTGGCTTAAACAAAGAAGTGGGGATGTCGTTTGTGAATTAAGTAATTTATCTTCAGACTGCATGGAATGTCTTCAGTGGGAGGTTATAATAATAATAAACTTTAGTTCTACAGCACCTTTCATACAAGAAATGCAGCTCAAAGGTCTTTTCATACAATATAGATACAAATAAAAACGTGTTAAAATGTAATTCATATGAGATAATAAGTTTTAATTACACATGTTAAGATTACATTTAAAAGATTAAAATTAAATAAAAAATGCATAAAAACAGAAAAGAAAACAGATTTCTGGCAAGTGCATGATCTAGTTAAAGAAAAATGTTTCAAGTTTTCTTTTAAAGACGTTTACTGAACTTGCTTCTCTGATATCTAGCGGCAGTCTTCTCCACAACTTCACAGCGTAATTTACAAAAGCGGCATCTCTGACTTTCTCCTCCTTGTATGTAAGGAGGAGAACCTTATAGTAAATCCTGTGTGTTACAGGTGACCAGTGCAGTTCAGCTAGAACTGGACTAATGGGTTTTCTCCTCTTGGTGGTCGTGCAGCGTCCTCAAGCTCTAATTCAGGCTCCACCGGCTTTTCCTTTGGTTTTCAAAAAATTCGCAATGGAACTTGAAGAAATGCTAAACTCAAAGCTATAAAACAGCAGTTTACAAACCAGTGGGTTTCCACTTACCTCCAACATCTGTTTTTAGTGTCATTTACAGCCACAGCAGCGTCAGCTACCTTCTCAGAAATACTCTGTCAATATAATCAGTTTATTTCTGCTTCCCCGCGCTATTATATCAGATTTCTAAATCCCTTGTTAGCAGAGAAGCATAATGACTTGACTGTGTTCCCAGTGCGTGTTGATGTTTCAAGCATATTAATGAATTCAGGTTTTTTGTTTGCCTGTAACGTCTACTTTCCTAAAAAAGTACCACAGAGCTGAACACAGGTTCCAGCAGTCAACCAATCCGCCTTTCTCCACTAAGCAGTAGAAAGTCTCAAGACGCAGTAGTAGTCTACCTTTGTATGTCCCACTGGCGATGAGTCAAATTGAATTTAAAAAGCAATTATAAAGCATCGAGGGGAAAAGCACCTCTTTTTCCCCTCTGAGTAATTCGGTGGTCTGCTGTTATTTATAACCTTTGTTTTTCTCTAACTTTTCCACCTGAGCCCAGTGTAACATTTATTTCTTCTCAGTAATTAGGATTGATTTAATTGTTCAGGTTTTTAATCACAACTTCCAACTATTTGGATTTCTTACTCATATTTTTGGCATTTCAATGTCGACCACCTTTTATTTGGAAAATCACAATGAGCATGAGATCAGATAGAAAAGCCTTTCTGGTGTCAAGGCTTCACACATGGAAGGTAAGCACGATGGCTGGAGCACATTAATCTGTCCGTTTCTTTGATGAAGTGCTAACAGGGATAACATCTTTTATCTCTTTGTGACTCCATTTGAAAACGCGGGGGGAGCTGCCGCTGAAAGGCTTTCGCTGCTTGCTGAAAAGCAACATAAAGCCAGAATCTGTTTTTGAGAACAGAAAGAAGCCAAAGCTGGCTCCATCTTTGCACCTTTTCTTTTTTTTACTACCTTTGATGAGTTGTTTCTTTTTTTTGGTGGGGGGTTAATTCCCCCAAGTGGAGGACTAGCGATGTTGAGACGTGCTCTCCCCGAGCAATCCACATCAGCAGGCTGCACCTTATCTCTGTCTCTCTGTCCTTCCTTCTCTGTCCATCTCACCCCATCCCTACCTCCCCCTCTGTCTTCCCGCTCCCTTATCTCCCACCAAGGCTTTTCTCTCTCCTCCCTCTCCCCTCTACCCTCCGCTCTATTTCAGTTTCCTCAGCTCATCTACCTCCGTCCTCTTCCCCACCACCCTCTTCTTCTCACTCTCCCCTCAATCTCCCCATTTAACCCATACCACTCTCCCTGCACACACACACACACACACACACACACACACACCAGTCATTTCCTTCACAGCTGGAATTGTTTGATCCAACTTTTCCCTTTTCACACCAGAACTTTCTTACATCCAACTTTCCAATGATAGGGTAGGACTCATGTAATAGGGTAGGATAAATATAATAAAGAGATCCTCATTTTCATGCAAATGACTCTACTGTCAGTAATTAATTACTGAGGTGTCACGCTGGTTCTGTCAATCAATGTAGGGAAAAAGAGTTTAATTGTATTTTGGTGGGGGGGTTGAAATAAATATCAGACCAGAAATCCGTGCCTTGTAGATATAAGATTTATTTAATGGATCAAAAGAAAGCATTTATTAAAAAGAAATTCTCAAAGTACAAAAAATAGCTTTGTCACTCGGGTGTCAGTCTGAACGCTTCCTACAAACTCGACACTGTATTTCTGTATCGTGCCAGTTTGAATAGAGCTGCACATTGATCTTGATTCATATTCCACTCGGGCTCACTTCTATTACTACAATCCTGCAAGGACAAGCAGTATTTTAGCCCCGAAGTCCTTAAGGATAACAGATCTCTCTTCTAAATACTTTATCTACAATTGCAGAGATGTGACTGCCTTCCTCATTTACATATTGTCATTTCACCTAAATCAAAATATTCTGTGTTCTTTTCTCTAACGTCTTCCTCCATACTACACACTTATATACTAACTCTACAATCACCAGTGTACACGCATTTGAAGACTAACTACTTGTTTAAGCTGCATCGCCTTCATTTGTCATTATGTCACATTTTTTGGTGCAGCTGAAAGCAATTCCTCCATTTCCCTTTTTAGATCAAGTATTTATTGTGAGAAAAAAACTATAATACAAACAATGCAAATTGCCTTCATGTAAAAAAAATTGACTGTATTAAGTATGAATGCAACAAATTGAATCACCACTCCAGCATAAGCACACACAAAAAACATGCTCAGAGTAATTGTATTATGTTGTATTTCCCAAATTGTCAAACTATTCATTTAAAGAAAATATGCAGAATCCACTCATGGCATATAATTTGATATATATATTTATCACTCTATACCAAATATATTACTGTTATCCAGGTTTTTTATGTTGAAGCTAAACGATCTTTTGGTGTTTTATTCATGCAATTAAATAAATTGACCTGTTGACCTGTTGATGTTTTCAACAGAGAGCGAGAAGTTGGTCCTCGAGATTTAATAATAAATATGTCATCGTCTGCATATCAGTGTAACACTTTAAAACTCTAATCTATAAAGAAAGCAAGTACGTTTTCTGTAAGTTTAAATGTTGGATGGTTTTTTTCAGTAAATAACATCAACCACAAATTGTGAGGTTTGAGAGCGATGGTGTTTTCTTACCTGTTTGGTCACCTGACAAGAACTAGGGTTGGAGTATAGTTGCACCGTTAATGTTTGACAATAAGAGTAGCTGCGAGTTTGGTGCCTTGCTTAAGAGCCTTGCGGCAGCATATTTGTCTTCCTGCTACTGAGTTCCTTCTGGACTACAACTGCATTTTACACTGATGATCAACAAAGCACTGTTTTCTACCTTCCAGCACGGACTACCTGCCCTGTGACTGAAAAATTAAACCGTAAATCTCTGTATTGACCTAACTGGAGCAGATCAGTCAGTCACACCTCACTGATGAGCACTGGTTCACAGTATTGAGTGAAAGAAACACTGCAGGTTTCATTGGATTAACCTCTTAACCTCTGTCTGATCAGGGATCTCTCACACAGCTTCCAACTCAGTAAACGACAGATCTGACCGTTGCATTTTATTCTTTACGTTAATCACTTCCTCAATGCATGAATCTTATGGTGAGGCATTCTGTGAAATGACTGCAGAACCTGCACATGTTCTCTCTACGACCTTGAGTGAAGAAAGCTTTATTCCCACAAGCCACATCCCATTTAACCATAAAGACATATCTCCACTTAAAGGCAGCTGCTGTTCTTCTTCTCTTTCCTCAGCCCCGTTCATGGATGGTCATCACCGTCTACCCCTTCTACTATCGACCGAGAGAAACGAGATTGATAGAGAAGAGTCGCTGAAAATTAAACTGCAATCAGCTTTTACCTTCCACCCTGAGATGTAGCTGCCAAGGCCATGAGAAAATGCGGCTATAAATTCCAGAGTGATCTGAATAGTATATACACTTTATCATGACACATTAGCATTAGTATGGAAGACCTGTGCTTATGCTGAATGATGTTTTGACCTGTCATTAGGGCCGTGCAGCGGTGAGCCCTCTGACAGCTGACAACATTTTCCACCCCTAATTTAACAGGCCTTTAGAATGTCACCGAACCCTGCTCGAGCGAATAGCAGATACTCAGCTGCTTAAAGAGCAGCTGAATTCACTTTTTCAAATGAATATATTACACGTGCAGTCACTTTCCTCCAGGGAGGTTATGTTTTAAACCGCTATTTATCTGTCTGTATAAAGTCAGCTGGATGACGCACAAAATGTCAATATAGGCTGTTTGACTCTCCGATCGACGTTCTACTTCATGTGAATTTTCTCTTTACACAAAAAATACAGAATTCTTCACACATGACTTTTACAAATGATGTGCCTGAGAACAATGGACAATACTTGTTGAACAGTTGAACAGAAAAAACGTCTTTCATAAAAGTACATAGTCAAAGATCTTCTTTTTATAGATCAGCTCTATATACGTAATGGTCACAGGTCAAAGATCAGTGTTGAGATAGAACCAACAAAGAGTTCAACTACCAAAGCTAAAACCCCTTCACCAGTGGAACTAGGCCACGGTGCATCGCAGCCTGTCAGATTCATTATTGAGAGGATTTGAAAGTCATTCAGAAGCCGCTGGAGGTGAAATTTACATGAGGATTCTGTCAGACCCCAAACCGCTCCAACACACACACCTGACATTCAGACCTGAATGATTCACAAACTGTAGCAGCATTTAGTTTCACTAGCAGCAAGCGAGCAGGCAGTGGCTGGAAATATAGATCTGATGAATTATGGATACACGAGTCTGATGGAAACAAGGAAGCATGTTGTTCGTTGTGTTTGTTTCCCAGAGGTTCAGTCAGGATTTTGCAAAGATGAATTACTCACATAAAGATAGAAGGGCACAGTAATAAAGAATTGCTTTTGAATTGGCTCTTTTTAAAGGGATTTTTTTGTCTCTGTGTCTCATATCAATAACATTTGATTTGCAGTATGATTCCTTCGCTGTAGAAAATAATCCTGCTTTCAATTATTTACTCCGGCACCTGAGACTTAAAGGGCCAGACACAGTGGATGCAAGGAACAGCTGCGTAGCATTTAGCTGCACACGTGGGATTCAAAATGTTAATGCTTATTTTGAAGCTAAAGTGTGGCTTTAAATTAAGCTATTTTCTTTTTTCTAAGAATAAGATAAACCGTTTTATCTCTGAAACATTTTTATTATAGGTCCATGATGTTTTGCAAACAGCTCATGGTTTGGCTCTGGAGAAAAGCAGTCGAGCTCTGATGATTGAACCATAACAGCTCTGTCTCAGTAGAAAGCGCTGACCTGTGCCATGTGTCATCCGTTTCATCTCCCGTCTTGTCTTACACCATTAGAAATGCAACGAGTATTAAAATACTCAAACAAGGAATGTCTCAAAGAAATCATAAACAACTTTTGAATATAAAGTAGGTAGAGAGGGATTCCTTGCTGTTATTTTCATAATTTATTTTTCTTTCACTCACCACCGCACCATTGTCATAGATTGTTGTTTGCTGAGCACAGTGCAACCAATTTCAGCTGGTGCTCTGTTTTCCTGCTCTCAATATTCCCGTCTCATTCAATTTTTAATTGCAGCTCCCAGGATTTATACTGCACCGTCCCTCAGATCAACCCTAACCCGCTCGTTAACAGCCACGTCTGTAGATGTTGCACGGAGGACCGATTAAAAAAATGCAATGCAATCCATAAATAACAGTCTGTTGTGTAATTTGAATGGATTAGCAGGAAAGTAAAACTGAGTAAAACAGAATTCATGATGTAAAAGAGGTGTCATACACGTAGAAAGAACTTGGAATGAGTGATAAGAAGGGACACGGGTGTCAGGGAGCTGTAAACAAAAATGTCATTGCCGCAGCAGAATTTATACTTTAAATCTGCCTTCTTCATTCTTTACCCTTCACCTGAATATTAACCTGAATTCGGAGTTCATGTCTGAGAATAACTTTAGCTGCACGTAAACACTGTCCCATTGTTCAGCACATTCCACACAGGTGGATTCTTATGAGGTGAAACTCTCAAATCAGCGAAAGATTGATGTGTGGTCTGGCCGTGCAGCAACTAAAGCTCTTGATTGATGCAGCACACCGAGGAGGAGACGGCAGGGTGTTGATGAGGTGTGGCAACAACACTGAATTTTGTTGTCATAAAATAGAAAGAATGCTTTTACATCTCAGGCATGGGACCTGCTTTGGGACCACACACTGTACGAGGAGATAGAAGGAAGTGAATTTGTAGCCGTATAGAAACGACATGCTATTTTTTGTCCCTGTAATTACCGAGCCTGTGAAAACCGTATTACCATGTAATAATAGGGCCATTAGCCGTTGTTGATGACAGTGGTCAACCTTGATGCATGGCTTGCACAGTGAAAAGGCCACAGTCCTCCCTCTCTCACTTTTTCCTTTCCTCCTGCTATTGATGTATTGAACTGGAACTCGGCAGATCCGAGGAGAGGCGAGCCACTCTCCCTGCGATCCGTAATTGACGGATGATCACAGATCTGAGCTGAACAACTCTTCTGCGGAGAGGGATGTTTCTTATTACGCAGGTGCTCACACACTTTGGGACATATGGACCACAACCCATCTTGTTTCTTACTTCTCTGATCATTTCTGTCCCTGATTAGAGAAAAATCATTGAAGATTTCCTTTCATTTCGTCCACATGTCAAGAGCTTGAGGTATTGGACACAGTTGCCCCGTATCTCCTCTTCTGTTTTTAGTAGTTTTACATAGTAAAAAGAAAAACTAACTTTACTGAAATGGTTTTATTTGGCTTTGGCTCAGGAGGTAGAGCATGTTGTCCCATATCGTCAGAAAGTCTGTGGTTTGATCCCCGTCTTTTCTTCTTTCCTCGGGAAAGATACTGAACCCATTATTAGCCCAGATGTACCAAGAGTGTGTGAGCATGTGTGTTATTAAAGTGCTGTATAAAGAGCACTGCATGAGTGTGTGTGTGTGTGTGTGTGTGTGTGTGTGTGTGTGTGTGTGTGAATGGGTGAATGTGACCTTTGGTGTAAATCTCTGTGAGTGGTTGATAAGACGAGAAGAGCGCAGAATAAATGCCGTTCATTGGGCTTTAACTTTAACCATGATTGGTTTCTTGAGCTGGATTCACATATATGTTCTCATAAGTGTTATTGGAGAATATTTTTACAGAGGAGGTGAGATGCTTTTCTCAGCTCTGAGTTGTGTCTTTGAGTTTCCTATCAGGCTCCATTCATTTATTGATTTTAATTATCAGCCGTAAAAGACTTTCCATTTGTGCCGTACTTTTTCTCTTCCGATCATTCTTTCCTTTTTTCATTATTCTGTATATACGAAACATACAAAGCAAATGACGTGCGAGTAATAAAATAGCACTGTCTAAGAATATTCATACACTGTTGTCGTCCCACCACCAAGCTCTGCAGCAGCAGTTAAAGAACTTGTCATTTCCAACAAGATTTCACTAAAGGTGTGATTCTAACACACAAACACACACAGACTCGCTCCAGTCACCCAGCACTGACTGCATATCAACACAGCAGCAGTTTTCTGGTAAATGACATGAAACTATCAAGACTTCACCTCCACATCTGCCATCTGGAGATGCACATCTTCAGCTGACAACCGTGGTTACCGGCTGAAAAGGCAAATGCATGTACACATGTGCACACAGATTATTCACCTTTCATTCACATACACATTTTTGCTGTTAAACAAGTGACGGGTTTCAGTTTTGTACACAGGCAACAATGACTTTTCAATAACAGTTTCTTTTGAGGATTTCCACCTGCTGCCCACATGCCTACCAGATATGCACACGCACCCACTCACATATGAGCACAAGCAGGGCTTATGTGGATCTCGTGTTGATATGTCGATTTAGCAGCTTTAACATTTATACACAAGCAACTGTGGAAGGAGGAGAAGAAAAGGCTGAATACGTGTCTGATTGGGTTATAAATACTCTCAATATAGTCGCTGCCTCACAAGTGCACAGCAGTGTATGTTTGTGCTGTTGACGGGGGGGTGGTTGGAGTGTATGTGGATATATATATGTGTGTGTGTGACGGAGATATAGTGAGACAGAAAGAGAGAAAGGCAGAGTGTGCATTCAGAAAAATTCCATCCGGAGTGTCTTCAGCTTGCAGGGATGAAGCCTGAATATTTTATTTGACTCGAGCGAGCTCAAAAGGAGACATGGTGAGGGTAAAAAAAAAGAAAAAGAAAAAAGAAAGAAAGTGTCTCCAGCTCCTTAAAGAGCTGGTGTGTTTAAAGCTTCTCTACTTGACATGATTGCACTCTTCACTCTCTTATGTATGGGTTTTGTGTCGTCAGGCCAATTATGCAATGAAGTGTCTGCAATGACTGCTTTAAAAGAACACTCCAATCAATATGATGGGCATTTCAGCCCAAATCATAGTGCAGGAAAGAAAAGAGTTTACTTGCACAAACATATCAACCTGTGCATTGGACAAACACTGTAATCATGGCCATTCTCCTGTGGATGGAAAATGTAAAGGGGACGTGTGGTGGATGTGTCCTCGATTAAATGAAGGGCTGGGTTCACTTATTGTCTGTACTTCCTTCTGTGTGCAGTTTTCCAATTTGATCTGACTTCTATGCAAAGACATCTGCTTTCAGACATGAGCAGGAGTCCAGAGAGCACGTGATAACGCTCTGCACATTTTCTGCCCTTGTAAAATGTCCAAGTTGTTGATGTTTCTAACACGTGATGGATGCAAAACTGAATAAAACTAAACGAATATAAATATATCAGCATGAAAAAGAGGAGACATACACGTAGAAGATGTTGACAAAAATGTGTTATGAAGAAAGAAAGTCTTGTCCTACTGTAACGAGACAAACTAAACTCTAGCCTTAGTGGAATCACAGTCTGTGCCTGCTGTCTGAAAACGACTGAAGTCATCAGTGTTTCTAGCCAACTGTCCACTGGCAGTCTCAGCTCAGCATGCAGGAGAAGACGAAAAGGAAAAGTTTGCAGTGGTAAATCTGCCACTATTAGCACAGTAGAATGTAAACACATCATAGTAGAGCAGAGAACAACTGAGCAGAGGTCAGTAACTGAGTGTATTAGCTCTGTAAATGACCAAAGGTACATATTTAGTCCCTGTAGACACCAAAAGGGTGAATGTGCTTCCAAAGTAAACCAACTACCTAACCTTTCACTGGTTCAATATCCTCTTCCAACAAATTTGGTCTCTGTCTGTCCTTGTTCACATCTTCTGTGGAGCGTGTCCCACAGGGAGTGTGATATAAGTTGAAGAATATCTGCCATCTTCCACACACTCATCTTCCACTTGCTTCCCCTGAATAAGCTTCCCTGTGCATGCTGGGAAAAGCTCTCACCCCCTCATGACTCTGAAAAGGATAAGACGTAAAGGTACATCCATGTTTCTCACAAAATCAAGTCTCTATCTGGCAATTCAGAACACCTGAAAGGAATATCTTTGCCCCTGAATTCCTGAAAACTTTACTGTTATTAGATGAAAACCCTGCAACATAATTTAAAAGCATCTTCATATCAATTTTGAGGAGAATCCAGGTGCATTTTTACTAAATTCCACTTTCTGGCCCAGTCGTTGCTCCTCTGCTCTCTTGACTGCCTTGTTGTCTCTGGCTTCTCCTCTGGCATCTGGCCTCGTCCTCTCCTGACTCCAGAGAGTGCGTTCTTGCTAGGTAGCAGCTGCCAGAAGATTGGTGCTGATTCTGCCTCAGGTTTGTTCTTTTTTTTTCTTTTGCTATTCTGAATGGAAATAAAAAACCTCAGCACGGCGAGAGACACCACTGCATCTAGATTGGCATTCCACCTGACTACGTTTCTAAAGGCGTTTGAAAGAAGCACGGCAAAGACAGAGGATGGCTTGTAGCTGAGGTCGGGGGTAAGCTCTGAAAACATTTTGTCTGTTTTCTTGCTTCACATTTCTTTCTCCATTAAGACACCCACTTGCTTGGTGTTTCTCAAGGTCTTTTGTATGAATCATAAAAGCAAATCTACATGTGTGCTTAAAATCCTTTCAGTCCACCGCCATAAAAAACTCAAAGTGAGTGAATACATGGGTGGTCAATCCAAAGTAGGACCTGATCGCAATTTGATTTTATATTCTGCTTTTGAACGTTTTGGTTTAAAAGCCTAATAGATTTTTTTGTCATTATTCTACAAGATCTCAAATTCTATAAGTTTGGGCTTGTGCTTAAAACCAAAGGGATAAAAGAAAAGTTATATTGTGAGCCAAGAAGCTAAAACAGCCCCACAGACATGTTTGAACTCCAAGTACACGTGCCAATGGTGGTATCAGAAATATCACGGTGGCCAACCTCAGGAGTGTGCAGGCCCAGTGGTGACAGCTGGTGGACGTGATGATTGTGCCTCAGGTTTCCCCTTTACAGAGCTGCCGCAGATGTTTGGTCGACGGTTGCTCATTTCTCTTAATCACGCTGAGATAATGACCGTGATGGCCCACGGATTTCCCTAAAGCCCTGGTTTTGTGCAGACAGTGAAACAGGAGATCAAATTGAGGAAATGCCACTGTGGATGTTTATCTATCCAGTGAGCTTTTTGTATTTATACAAAGACAAACATGCACAATAAAAAATGCAGAAAAAAGAAGCAACCAAGCCAGAGAGGAAACTCACTCAGCTCAACCTGACAGTGACAAGCTTTCTGTTTTTGTATCCAAACCCAACCTGAGTCCAATGTTTTCCCTGATTACAAGGACATCCAAGTTGGAGGCGTGTGGGGCTGAATCAGAGGTTATCTGTGAGGAGGAAAACTTCACATTTCACCTGAACTGCTACAAAATCAAATACTTGGCGACAGTTTCTCCATCCCCCTTTGCAAACTTAATTTGACAAGATACATGCAATTTGTAAAATATGCTATGAAGTGCAGAAACAACACCGGTGCTGGCCTCCCCGCTGAGAAGTGTAAAGCGCAGCCGTCTGCTGGCAGCAGTTACGGAACATTGTCGATCCAGAGCAGCCTTAAATAGTTTGATTGATAAATGTGTGAAGTTATAAAAGTGGGACTGGAGTTGGAGCAGGAAAGTAGGAGAAGGTTAACTTAGAAGACTTTTGAACCACAGCCTAAGAGATGGTTTGAATGGGTTTTCTGCTCGTTCACTATTGTTTCTTATTAAAAGGTAGAAAAAGACAATGTTACAACTGCTCTAAGCAATATTTTATTTATATGTTAGTGTCTGTCAGCTCGTTGTTTTCACTTTCAGCAAAAACAAAAGGATTTCCTATATAGTACATAGTATATTTATAGTCCTAATAACTGCAGTATATTTCTGATTTCTATTTTGATTGGAAGGTTTCCTCTTGGACAGATGATCTTTCATTTCTCTTGGAATCTATTCTTCACTTCCGGCACAGAGACAGAAGCAGGATGCATCTCAAATGAAGTCGTCATCGGTCGGTATTGTGCGCCGGGCCGCCCTACCCTCTTTCTGCTCTGCTGAGTTGTAAACATTTCCACATATGGCTGAAATTCAGCCGAACCTCGCCAACTAACAGATTTCCCCAGAGTCTCCATTAATGAAAAACCTCAGATGAGGCCCAAATGTCTTGTGGGTTGGACGTTGTCAGTGATGTGTTTTTCAGGACATTTATTCCACAATCCAATTTGCAACAGTAATGAAAAGGACACCCTCTGTTTTAATTTTTTTAACTCTTCAGATTATCAGTTTTATTTAGTCAGGCAGAGATTGTTGTTGCCTCAATCCCAGTATTCTGCTGCTTCATGCTGATTTTTTGAAGTGGTGCTTATCTGTTTGTTTTTTATATATTTATCCCTTATTAATAATTAATTATTCTTTTCTCAGTTGTTTCCTACTCTACCACGTACCTGCGCTCGTACAGAGGAGTAATAAATGACGATGTTCCCGATGCCGTCATCCGTCTGAAACCTACCCAACTGTCGCGCTCTTCAAGACGTTAAGATTCAGTTTGAGTAAAAAGGCATTTTAACATTTTTCATGCCTCATATAGTTCTGAAATTGCTGTGAAGTTTCCATTAACGCTGGCAGATATATACGAGCGGGACAACAGCCATTCATGCAGTAAACTACACACACATGCAGCAGTTTATGGCATCGATTATGGATAAGGGATATATTCTTAATCTTTCATTTCTGTGTTATGAAGCGTATGCAGAGCTCCTGGCATTCCTTTATTGCTGCAGTTCAAAATCACTCCATAAAAAAGCAGCAACACGTTGTGGCTGCACAACTTGACGCAGCAACTTGTTCCTGCTAAATAATTAAAGCTGGAGATGGATGAACCAGACTCCAGAGAGATTTTAGTTGTTTTGTGACACGATAATAGAATATTTAAAGCAGCAAGCATTCAGAGAAGTGGCATCTAATCAATACATTTGAATAAGGCACCAACAACAAGTGTTTCACTTATTATGATCATATTTGATCATGTATTGATTTATTGGCTGATGAGATATAACTCTGAGCGACTGGGAGCTGAGCTGCCTCTACGCTGCTGTACGGAGAGTACAACGAAAGCAAAGCTAACTTTCTCCTGTCCACTGTATTTTGCTTTATGCAAATGAATCTGTCAGCAAGACATGCCATAGGCTCATATCTCAAAAAGTCTAAATATCCTTGTAACGCCTGAACGCTAAAATGACGGCACCGATTAACAAATGCAAGACATTACAGAAAATCACAAGTTTAGAAGTTGTATTAATTTGCAGTGATTGTAAATCTCCAACGTGTCCTGCAGTAGAACACTTTCCTCTTCGCATGTGATGAGTGAACATCTCATTGAGTTCATCTGGTTCTGTCACTGATCAATTCGCAATCACACCACGGTGCCGCACGACCGATGATTTAATCCTCGTAGGCTCTGACAGAGGGATTGTTATTCACTTCCATTTGATCATAAATCTTCTAGTTCTTCAGCAATTTCAAAAGTTTAGCATATTAGAATTGAGCAGCAGCCCGTCACTAACCACAGGCTGTTTCCAAAAGACACTTAATTGCATCACCTTTATTAACGCTCACAATAAGTGTTATGGTTTTTTTTTCTTCGCCTTGTGTTCATGCTCCTCCTGCTGCTGCTGGGGAAATAAACTCAGATGGTTGAGAGAGCGAGAACTGCTAATGACCCCAGCCCAATGTTTTCCCATTATCATGTTCATATCACTGCATCATGAATTTGGGCAGCCGGTGGAGATTTGCCACAGTCCCATCTCACACACTTCTCTCACTCATTCCAATTATTTGTACTTTGTTATCAGGAAATAATGAGAAGAAATGAACATGCTTCAACTACCAGACACACAGGGTCGAGTAAAATCATGATATATGTCACGGGACAATAGAAAAATAATACATGTTTTTTATTTTGTTGTATTTATAAGTAACATTCTTTACAAATGTACATTTTGTAACAAGCTCAAGTGAAAAATGAGCTCAAATTTTCTAAATACAGGGAGAAAAACAATAAAGTATAAATAGGCTTAAATCCATTAATACTCCAAATGGTTGCTAATATCACTCTGTATATTACAAGTAGCTGTTTGCTAATAAAGTAGCCAAATAAACTTGATAATGATAATACAGTATTTCAGTAGCCAATAAATAATTATTTTAGTAATAATAACAATAACACTTTATTTTTTACAGCTGCTTTACAAGATGAAATGATAAAAGCAAGTAAATAACAAAAAGGAAAAGAAATTAAATAGAGCAATATACAATAATTAAGATAATAAAAATAAGAATTCCATAAAATCAGTGTTATAGGGTGATGTACTTAATGTAATTTCAGACCACAAGCCCAATTAGCAGATTTATAAAAAATGGGATTTTAAGATTTAAAAGAGATTATTGCTGACCCCAGGGAGTTCGTTCCCTGGAGTGGGTGACAGAAAGGTCCCAGTCCCTCCTGGTCTTCAGCCGAGTTTGTGGAATGGAGAGCAAATCCTGGGATGAAGACCTCAGGTGGAGAACAAGCCTGTGTGGTGTCAGAAGATCAGGGATGTAGGTGTGATTCCAGAGCGGACCAGTATCTTAAAATCAAATCAGAAGTGTACCAGTGAGGTAATGTAATAATGCAAGATAAGATAATATGGTCCAAGTATAATGAACTTTAAAAGCTTGTGGCTTCTGCTTCGCTGCAGTTCAGCAAACCACCCACTCATTTGGACCTTAGGACTAAATTGCAGCTACGGCCTAAATTAGCTGGAACTTAGAACCATTTCTGAGCTTGTCAGATACGAAGTGACACATGCACTCATTCTGTGAATCCTCACAACAACTGTGTGAGCCTAATAACAAAATGTAGTGTAGCAGTGTGACGCAAAAACATCATGATGAGCCTCACACAGGCAGAGTCTAATGCAGAGCTACAATTCGTTTTTATCAGTTTATTATCATACATCCCTGTCGGGGGCTGTCATAACAAACATCTTGCATTATTCAAATTCAGAATTGATCCTTCTGTCTGGAAGCCATCAGCTTCTACTGAGAAAACGGAAAAGGAAGAAACGCCCCGTGTCCTTGTGAGACAAATATATGAACGCAATCAGCTTTTCACATGCGCTATTTCCCAAGACGTGGCGCTGCCTGAGGAAGCACTGCTACACCTGAAAGCCCTCTATTATCAAAGAGACTGTGGCACCCCAGCCGAAACCGGCACGGAGATGTCACAAAAACACTGAGATATTCCCAAAAGTCTGTATGTGTTCGACAAGACAATTCACAGATGGTTATACTGGGTGCAAAATCTCCCGTCTGTTTCACATTGGTGTATTGATACATCAGGTTGAGGAGTCACTTACAGTCTTTGTTTAGTCATGGACCATTTGATCAATATGCATGATGGGCACACACACACACACACACACACACACACACACACACACACCTGCAGGATTTATTGTTACCATTTATCTGTCAGACCTTCTCATATCTCAGGATCATTAACTGTTCATATCCTGAACTACATCACAAATGTGTGTGTGTGTGTGTGTGTGTGTGTGTCTGTGTGTCTGTGTGTTTGTGTGTCTGTGTGTCTGTGTGTCCATGGTTATAATTTACACTGTTGGGGGGGTGTCCATCTCAAGTTTCAGGGTCTTATTTATATCCTGCTCAGCTGTAGTGACTGATTTAAAGCCTTTTTATCACACTGGGTTTTACCTCTCAGACCAAAACTCGACTGCCCCGTGTTCCTGGTGGATGTTGTCGGAGTTGTATACTCTCCCTGAGAGAGGTGACCTTGGAAATAAAAGTTTGAATTTTTTTTGAAAGGTTTTTTGACGACGATATGATGAAGATTCCGTACAACGTCGTCTTCTTACAGTCGCAGTGGGACAGTAGGAAGTTCAGGAAATAACACCACTTTTTATAAATACATTTCATGTTTTTAATTTTTAAAGGCAAAAAATATAGTTAATATTCCAAATATGACACAGTTAAGTAAAACTCATGAATATTTACAAAATACTCCAATTAGACTGTGAAAGCAACTATCTTCAAAAATGAATGCACCCTTTGTTTGTATGTCTGAATTGGTATGCACTGCCTTCAGGAAATAGCCATCCCCTTGCACTCTAAAATTGGACGAGATAATACCTTTAAGCTTCTCCCACACACTTGATTTCATCTGTTACCAAACCAGCTGCCAGCCACATAAATGGAAACGTTGCAGCGTTTCATATTGTTTCCTAACTGAGTACAGTGTGAGAAGTACAGGATGCTTTAGGCAGAGCGGTGGGACACATGGTTACAGCTCCCTGATGAAACCATTTAGTCTCACAAAAACAAACATACACGACTGGACCCGGCTGCTGCTGTTGGCAGATCGACTGAGCCGACTGCTCGGGGGCTCCGTGGCCTCCCTGGATCAGTTTGTGTAGCTGGTGTCAGACAGAGAACTGTGAACCAATGGATTTTACTCCTGTTGTTGCTGCAGTACTTTTCTTATTGGAACACTGTTTTCAACTTGTTTGTTCTGCTACTGATAGAACTTTAGGACCAGTTGGTGAACGATGAAAACAGCAATAAGCTTCATGCATCAAGTGTCGCAAACATACCTCCTCTTGTGGAATCGCTCGAGTTAAAACCATTGACTGAAGCGTCGCGATTGGACTCGAGGGCATGTCTCGGTGGATGGTAGCGTTCGTATCCTGGATGTTTTGGCTTAATTAGTGGGAAGAAGTGGAGATGCATTGTCCATCTGGTTAGGACTCATCTGAAATAGGATTTGAAAATGTCCAAAATACTTTTAGGCCTTAGATTATCTTTCCCCCTCATATCATCATCATCAAAAATCATGAACTATTTAACTGTAATTTGTTATTTAATAGGTAAAATACACATCCAATAACTGTGCACATCTGTTAATACCCACACAACACTGCTGGCACACACACACACACAAACACACACACTACAGAGTCCCTTCTCACTGAGGCATACAGGCAAGCATGCATGAATTTATGTACACACACTCAAACACACAGGCACACACACACATTTTCTCACAGGGGGTGTCCATTCTTGTTGTGAGGAAAGCTGTTGCTTTACTCCACACACACTCTCACACAGACAGCTCAGCTCTCTGCTGCCTTCCTCACCACATCCACTGTGTTGCCGTGCCATCCTGCTTTTTCCCCTCGCGTGGGTGGAAGGACCGTCTTCCAGTTTTGGCGGCGGTTGAGCTCTGCGATGCAACGTTCACCCTTTTGACTCAATTGTACAACGTTCACGACGGCTTGCTTCAAACTAGGTCAACAAACTCGGGGTGAAGCAGTGATGTGCTCATGCATCTGTCAGTGGATATTAGTTGTGTCATATTTATTAGGCCGAAGACAACTGTAAATGATTCTGTTTTCTGTGGAGAGCTTCATTTATCAAATGGGTCATTGTTTCTTAGCATGTAGATTCTGGACTTGAAACCAGTGGGGTTGCATCAAAAAAAAAACTTGGACTTATCTGAACTTAAATTCTTGACTCTGCCAAAAGAAAAAGTCAGTTAACAACCACTTGTCACTGCAGGACAAACTCATTACATGGAAGATTACTTCATATCTCTGGCTGAGAGCTGTAATTATCAAGTTAAAGCAACAGACTGCATGGTCAATAATAAAGGAGGTAAAGATCTACTTACACTATGTATTCAACATATGCAACGCTTGACCTTGATCTGGGATAAATTTGTAATTTGGAGTTTTATAAAAAAGCGACCTGACCTTGCTCCGCATAGACATATTAATAGTAATAGTCTTTATTTAGAAAAGCAGGTATGAAAACAAAGATGCTTCAGAGAGGGCAGCAAATTATAATCACAAGAATAAAAAAGATCAAACTAATTCCTGCAGTGTAAGATAAAAGAAATGATAAATAAAAAGTAGTGGAAACATTAGATAGATTCCTTTGATAAAAATATTTTAAGAGATTTTATAGTAAGACTCAAAGTTTTGTAGTCAAAGTTCAAGTTTGATTAAATAGTGTCTTGATTAAATAATGGAATTCAGTGGAAGATTTAATTCAAACCACAGACTCATGACCTTTTCAGACTGTGCAGATCGGCACTAGACAGACATGTTAAACTCCAAGCATTGTGTTCCTCAGATGTTTTCAGATCTTCATGGCTGTAACGCAGCAGAATAAAAGTTTTTACACGAGGCTCATGGCAGCTTAGGACACAATGTTGCTCCTGTAGGCAGGAAACAGAGCTCAACAACACAGGGAATAATACTCTCGGTTTCATTCACACACAAAAAGACTTCACAGTAGCGCTTGACAAAAACGTTATTTATTAATATAAGCAATGTACCACGCACTAGAAAAAAGATACTTATTTTCACTCTAGATCCTGATTTCATAAAATATTTTCCTTTGGAGTGCTGATCCAAGATCAGGGTGGCTTTTATTTGTGTGCAGCCCCGCCCTTCAGAGACCTTACTGAGAATCCAAATTTCTTAAATAATAAATTAGGACTTTTTGTGTCACTCTCTTAGTGGATGACGATAATGCAGAGATTAGGTCTCTGGAAGAGGCTCCTGTTCATTACGTTTGCCAATGCTGATCCTGGGTTAGCACTCAGATTCCTAATACAGGTCTCAGTCAGTTGAAACACACGGGTGATTTTCATCAAGACGTAGAAAATAGTGAATTTGTTTTATTGAAGTATCTCAACAGACGAAGACACTTATAAAGTGTAGTAGAAATATCAGAGGTGAGGAGAGTTTACTGCTGTGTGAGCCAAGCTCTGTTCCATTCAGTCAGCTCGTGGATAGATAGATAGCTAGATAGACAGACAGATAGATAGATAGATATAATGTCAAAATACTAATGAAACTTCAATGTCTCCTATGAGCTAATATATTAAATCAGCAGAGTAAGTAATGGCCCACAGGGTAACAGCCCTTCTGCTGAATCTCTAGCGTCACTCGAGGCAATTTGATTTGTAATTCCAAACCTCTGGACAGGACACAAATGTGTCTGGAGGCCTTATGAATATGTAGCAGCCCTAAATATAAACTCATTTAGGAGGCCTGAGCTGACTGAACTGGAACCAGATTGACTCCGGCCTCGCTACTGGCCCTAACATACATTCCATATATAACTGTATGAAAATAGAAACATTAATTAGATACATCTTACATAAAAGCTTTTTCTCTGAACATACAAATACGTGGGGGTGGGGGGCCTGTGTGTGTGTGTGTGTGTTGGGGAAGAGAAGGAGAAGGGGATTGGGGTTTGATTGTTCTACAAAGCCAAACGACTGCAAAAAACACCATATAACAGTAAACAAAACGCCGTCTGTACCGTCCGTCCCTGTGTGTGTGTGTGTGTGTGTGTGTGTGTGTGTGTGTGTGTGCGTGTGTGTGTGCGTGTGTGTCTATTTGAACTCGTGGGTTTGACTCCACGTATGGCAATTTTACATGTTTGAGGAGGTGACTCCATCAAGAGTCAGCAACAACCATCCTGTATCATCCATGTTAGCGCTGCGCTGTGCACATTATACGAGTGAATGGAGTATCACAATATATAGAACCTATTTTACAGCACCTGTGATCACTGCCGGCCGGGCACTAGAGGAACGTTTGCCTTTAGATCAGAAATCCCTTTCTTTATCATCAGGAAAAGAAATACTTAAAGCTTTCATCAAGACTCGAGCTCCACGTCTGAAACTGGATGGAATGACTCTAATGCAAAATAAATAGGCCATGTACTGTTTATGTGTTTGTGTGAGCTTTGGGGTTCAAATGGCTCGTGGCCAAAACTAATGTTTGTTCAGCTCGTTTGTACGCAACATATTTGTATGCAACCATTTTCATTGAGAACAATTATTTAGTGGTTACCCAGAATTACATCATGTGCCCCTGAAAACCAATGCATTGAAAGAATAGCTCAATATTAACTAGTTTTATGCTTATTTGCCTTCTTGCCGAGGGTTAGAGGAGAAGATTGATACCATTATTAAAAGTTATTTACTTTTTGCCAAGACCAGTACATGACACTTTACTCACAATAAATCTTTGGAGGTCCTGATAGGTGAAATTTAATGAAATTACAACAGAAGATTATCATTTGTATTCTTTTTGTGTGTATTTAAAGTATAAATTATTGACCTTTAGAGGTTTTACACTTTTCTTTTTAACTCTGAACAGAGTCTGGTTAGCTGTAGATATCAGTCCACAGCACTTATTCAATAGTTCCACAACAGTAATATTATACTCACCTCTGTACTCTTAATTATTAATTCCAATCCTGTTTTATTTGCTGTACTCACAATCAATGTTATGCTACCATCAACAAATACTTTATTTTATTTTACAGTAGTAGAAGAACTGACACAAGTCTACTGAGGGCACTAGTGCTGTGGAAACTGACGTCATTAAGACAAAAGGTAAACATGGGGTAAGTTCTAAGTTTGCAATAACTGGGGAAAAGGTTAAATTACAAATGAGTGGATCAGGCCGCTATTTGGTGAATTACTGCCTGTGCTTTTCCTTCAAGCTAAATACGTGGGTCTGATAAACAACAATATAAATCATCACACAGAATGATATACATAAGAGTGTGGAAAGTAAAATGTGAAACTGTTTTGTCATAGCTGTTGTCAGGAAGTAACCCATATTGCACAAACCCTAATCTGTTTATTCATGTGCTGTAACATACCTAATACGCCCGGAGATGAGATTAGCATGTTAAGTATTAGATTGTTATGTATTTATGCGGTTCTTATACATTTGGTGTGTAAGGATGTAACCCAGCAATCGGTAAAAAAAAAAAAATCTTCTTGGCATCTACTGTAAAATGCATCGTCTGGTCACAAAGCATCATGAACAAAAGCTCACTGACTTAGTAAACAAGATTTTACCAGACAACCACTGCCCCTAAACTCATATTTAACAATCAACAACTGATGTGTGACCTCATTGACTCGCTGTGAAAACACAACTAATTCCAGTAACAACAAGAAGAAGAAGAAGAAGAAGAAGAAGAAAACATTACTATTGTTAGGAAGGAGAACTAATTCTAGGGTACAACGAAAGCTAATGTGCTACAAAATGAATGGTGAGTGTCCGTTTCAAACATTTCCCAGTGGTGAGAACTGTGTTCTGGCTTTGTTTCTTCAAAGAATAAACAGCTCAGCATGCAGCGGTGTGATGGATGAGGTAATAAAGATAATGAAGGGAACTCTGAAGCTGCGTCTCTCAATGCGGCACCCTTTTTAAAGAAGGCACTATGGGTGCTTCGCCATCTCGTCCACCAAGATTCAGCAATGCAACCCCCTGTCCCCTGAAGTCACAGCTGTCTGTTGTTTGGTTTCCGAGCGAATCATAAACGGGACGTTTCCATTCGAGTTAATGTTGACGGGCTTGTGGTTCTGCTGCTGAGCATTTTATTCTCCTCGCAATGCCACAGCTCAAAGTATCATTGCCTTTCCACTGCACACCAGCTCACATGTATTTGTCAGTCCTACCACTCCTGAGGCAGCATGCGTCTTTCACGCTTCCTGCAGGGTGAATCCCCTTCACTTCCTCTTCCACGCTTAGTTTTGACCTCTTATCACGAGCCGCGGACACCGGCGGTTTCAGCAAGGGCTCACGGCCCATGACTGACTAGAGGTAGAGGTAGCTGACCCAGTAGACGATGTTGAAGAGCAAAAAGGATGTGGGGAAAAACACCCGAGAGTAGGAATCCAGCTCACGGATGTTGACGTGGATCCGTCCTTTCCTCCAGCCGCCTTCTTTACACTCTTCGTAGCAGCAGAAGAAGCTCTTGCAGTCCTTCCCGTCCAAGCACTCGTACAGGCAGTTGTCGTCATAGTCGTGCCAGAAGAGGGAATTACCCATGGGCATCATGGTCCGAGGGTTGCGACTCATGTTGAAAGATGAGTAGGCCTGTTTGGCAAGATGGGAAAAGAGTGTTATGGTGGAGCAATTGACATTTTGCTTAACCCTGCCCTGCACCAGTTATAGCTTAGCAACAGTAAAACAAGTTGTTTTTATTCGGGCTTTGGATTTTCTCCGGATATCAAAGCAATGGGCTGTTGTAAGAGTGTGATCTTACATGTTTTCCTGATCATTCTTATTCTCTTAACACTCTCTGCAGTCAGGCGCGTTGCAACAGGGTAGCAACAGCCTGGGGAACTGAGCTGAGAAGGGGCGGCATACGTTTCTCCACAACATCGACAATTCTTCTGAGAACCCCTTAGATTCTATGTTTGGCAATTTACAGGAGAATTTATGACACTGAAAAGGAATTCAAGTGTTAAATCTGTACAAATGCAGTGTGCGAATGGAAAATCGAGTCATGTCGAAGGTTTTTTGCAGTTTGCCTTTTTGCTGCATTACATTCTGGTACAGTGAAACTGTGGTGGAGGAAGTAAACTCTCTTGATTGATCATGCAAAAGTCCATAGACACTCAAAGCCCTGACGAACATTTACTGGCGCTTCAGATTGCTGAAGGAAAGACTCTATTGATGTTGTGAAAAGAAAGTGATGACTCCTTCTCTACATTTGTGCACTTATCAGTTGAATGAAGAAGAAATACATCACTGAACAAAAACATTGGCAAAATGCATTTGTGAATGTAAATGCTTTTGATGGGGAATTAAATGAACTATAATATTATTATATGATAGTTGACAGGTGGATTCTTACAAATCTATAAGCAAGTGATAGAAAGAATCGTAGTTTTTGTTATCACATATTGCAGCTGTAACCTGACATTTTTTAAAGACAGGAATGCTGAATGAGTACTCCTGAGAAAATTAATTATGTGACTTCCTCCCCGATGCCTGTAAAATCGTGTGGGACAACCTAATTGGGGTAAAAAATCTTCACACATGTTTTTCCAGTCCTCTGCTCCGCTCTTAAAGGAAGAGTGGGAGGAGAGAGAGGGAGAGAGAGAAAGAGAGAAAGATGTGTCTTGTTGAGAGAGAGAACCGACTGAGTGGGTGGCACAAAGGGGCCACAGCGATGGGGGTGGGGTGCGTGGGGGTGGTGGTGGTGGTGGTATGAGGCTTCCCCACAGACAGACCAGGCCAAAATACAACAGTGAGCCAGTTGTGCAGCGGACGGGGGCATAACACAACTTAATTGTTCAGCCAGGACTGACACTCACATTCAGCAAAAAACCCTCTACACTGAGAGGAAATAATGAAAAGAGAGGGAGATCTGGAGCGAAATGACAGCAGCAGTGGCTGACTCAGTTTTAGCAGACGAGTGGCTCTGCCATTAAAGCGTGCACGACAGGTGCAGTCTTGAGAACGCCCACACTGAGCATTAGGCTCTCACACGGGAACGATGGCTGGGAAAAAAAGGGTTTTGTTGAATCCAAATACGTCGATATGGTGCACCGTGTAGAACACTGTGCAGTATATATGTTGACACCCTATGGATTCAATCAATGTGACCAAAAATACCGATTGCCTGAATTCAATCAATTTTTTCTGTTATTTAATTTTGCCTGAAAAGACTCTGCCCTCAGTGAGTTGAAAGAGCATCTAGAGCAACTCTTGGATCATCGTTTGATGACTGAAATGTGAACCAGGCCTGGATGCAGAGAAAAACACATCAACACACTTATGTTAATTCTTGGTTAGCACATCATGGGGCACAGTGTTGTCATGTCTATATTTTCATCTCAGCATTTGTCCCTTTTGTAGTCTCCTCTTTAAATTGGCAGCCCGACTGAGACACAACATGGCTGTCTGTATTTATTTGTGTCTCTCTGCGGTCATTTTGTTTCTGTTTGCTGTGGTTCTGTGTGTCTTTGTCGTTAATTGGCCTCTCTTTGTAGTCCTCTTGTGTCTCTTAGTGGTCAGTTTGCATCTCGTTTGTGAGTCTCTGCAGTTGTTAGTGTCCTTGAAATCGTTTGCGTATCTTTGTAAATGTTTTTAGCATCTTGGTGATTATATTGTGTCTTTTAGTAATTACTTTATGTCTTCTTTGTAGTAGTTTTTATCCCTGTGGCTGTTTTGTCGTTGGATTAAATGTGTTTTTGGATGTTTGTGTCTCTAAATAGTTGGTTTGAGGCTTGGAAAGTTACTGCCATTCATGTATGTGAGAAATTTCAGTGCAAAAAAGACATTTGAAGTGGGGGGAAAAACGAGGCCTGTTCATTTTTCCATGTTGCTACATTAATGAGATCATTATATGGAAGATACTGATGAAAGCTTCATGCTTTACAGTCTGTTTTATGCAGCTTTGCTCAAAGAGGAACTTTGGCTGGGGCGGAGGTGGATGTTAACATAAATAACAGACAACTGCAGAGCTAATATCCAGCGCCAGCCCATTACTCACACATTCACCACAGGCTTACCATTCTCTGCATCCTGGCAGGAGGTCTGCGTATACTGTAGGAGTAGTAGTTGAGCATCGCGTACTCGATCATGGCGGCAAAGACGAACAGGAAGCAGACGGTGACGAACAGGTCCATGGCCGTCACGTAGGACACTCTGGGTAGAGAGTTTCGGGCCACCGTGCTCAGGGTGGTCATCGTCAGCACTGTGGTGATACCTGGGAGAGAAAGAGCAACACTTTGATCAGAGATGATGATGATGAATTTCTGGTCAGTGCCGGGGCGACCCGTGCAGAAGTTAGTGATTATATAACATGTGGAAGGAGGTTTATTAATCACGTTAATAATGGATAAGGGGTATTCTGGGTAAATGTCCCCATTCTTGCATCAATCCTGTCTTCTATTAAACACCCACAGAGGGGATTTGTTGAGTGTGTGGTGCAGCAGGATCGTTAAAATGCTCAAATAATAATCATTATTATATTTTCTTTTTCCCCCAGTGATGTCAAAAAAAATGTCAGCAATGGATTTGTGGGTTAAGAACTTTTATTTTATAGGGGAGCCACATACCTCATCATGACCTCAACATGACATGTCGCTGATTTGGCTCAAGCAGCGCAGCCACAATTCAGCAGGTACCTTTATTACTTTAAATCTACCAGGGGAGTTCATTCAAAAAAGGTTTTTAAAGTTTCAAAAACCTCATACAGAGAACTGAGGGTTTTTCAAAATAACATTGTTCATGGATTCTGCTCTTTTTTTTCTTCAAGGATTTTATGGTAATTGCAACAGCTTTTTTTTTTTGTCAATAGGGTTTGTTTGGAAAGATGATTATCAGGGACTTCAAGGACGAAACTAACAGCGGCCAAAAGATATATATAGAGATATATTCCTGTGTTTTAATTTTGATTGAATTCTTTATAATGTGAGTGACAGTATCTAAAAGTGAAAACTTGGTGAAATTATTATCTTTCTTCCATTTTCTTGTAGTTTCTTTGGACAATAATGAGAAAACTTTTTGCTGCATGGTAGAGCTGTAAATTTAAAGTAGTCCTTGTGAAAATTACATATTTCCTAGAACCAAATATGGCAAACATTTATTTTATAAACTGTGGTCAAAAGGGTAAATAATAATAAAAAGTGAATTTTCTAATTCATTACTTCATCAGTAACAGCACCACGCTCCTCACTTAACAAGATCAAATTTCCTTCAACGTATTAGACATATAAAGACATGAGAGATTTTTTTGGACTCGTCAAATGAAAAGCCACATTATGCTGACTGATGTATAGACTGTGGTCATTAGTTTGTCCCTGGAGAGCTGCAGCTCCCATCAGTCCACTTGTCTTCTCATGACAGTGATGACTGATGGAACGGAGGCTGTAACTCTCACATTATCTCAACTCCTGTCGTGAAAACTCACATCCATTTAAAAATGTGTAACAGCCACTTACAGGCGCCTTTCAACTGCTGATGCACAAGTGGCCATATGTCAAAGTTAATGCTGCAAGATTCCTTGATCACCTTGTAACTCTGGCCCGGCTCCATGTTGTGTACACCACAGACGTAGACATTTATAATATCACTTAACATTTTCATACAGAGTTTATGATCTTAATCGCTAGTTTCAAGTCTTTTTCAATAGAGTATGATGTACATTTAGTAAATTAAGGGTCGGTTTAGTGTAATTTACCATCCAATGGGTACTTTGGCTTGTTCTGTTTTATACAAAGACATTCCTGGGGAGGAATAATTATTTGGTGTAAAGTTCTAATTTGTTTAAATCATCATCCATCACTATTTCCTGTGATTGAGCTTAAAACCCTTGCTTGTGAGTTAAGGCTGATTTACGCTCAGCGTTAGATTCGTATGCAGCCGTACGTTGTCCGTGCTCAGCGTTCATTTTGTGCACGTCTTCTGGAAGCTGGGAGAACTTTTAATTGTGTCTTGAGTGCCATCGTTTGAGAAATTACTCCCATGGTGCCTTAAAGGAGAATATTGTGTCGTCTCGGTGAAATTAAATCAATCCTTTTAAACAGAGACGCCCGCTGCGGGCATCGATATCTACTGCTGTGACAAACACACATCATTCTCCTGATCGCACTGTCTTTCCCTCCCTCACCCCCCCACACTCTTTGTCTTCGTGGCATGTCTCACCCCTCCTCTCCCTCCCTGTCCCCCCCCCCCCCTCTCTCTCTCCCTCTCTCGCTCCCTCCATCTCTCTCTTCTCTGTCTCTTTCATCCTCATCTCCTACATGTCTTTCATGGCAGTGTGTGCCACTGTTTTCGCCTGTGGTTTCCATAGAGACGAGTTGCTCCCGTCTATTTCAAGCTACCTCCTCTAGTCTAGTGCTCGTCTAGACTTATCCCTTTTTCTTCCGCTCATTAGATTTAGGCACCAATAGTTACAAGAACAACTCTGTGCTTCTAATTCCTTAATTCCTTATATCTGTTAGAATCTCAACGCACTGTAAACAGTGTGAGCTGGATAAAGCAGCAGGTGCATCGACTCCACTGCTTCGTCTTTTCTTTTTTTCTCATCACAAGCAACCCACTGGCTGCTCACAGTTTGGGCTGCTATTTCAAATCAAGGTCATGTGTGTCTGTTGCACAGTTTAGTGCATTCAGTGGGAATTGTCGCTCCATGATGCCATGGTAACCAGGTGATTCCTGTCTTTGCGGGCGATCTGAACCACACTCTAGTCTCACGTCTACCGACTGACAACGAGCGGCATCACACTGAAGTGAGAAAAGTTCCTGTGCGTATGCCCGAACAAAGCAGACGTCCTCAGCGTAAAAACACAGGGCCCGTATAAACCTGTGTCATGCGTGTGTAGTGGCGTTGTCTCAATACTTTCAAACATTTCCGATGTTGACCTTTGCTGTGTATCCAGGGGGAAACCAGGTGGAGCAGACCACAGCTTGTGTTCATGGAGCATCTATAAATAGTAGAACTGAGGACTACAGTTAAGGATCAGTAGCCAGGTCGAAATAAATTTGACTGGTTTCAGCTGCTCAAATGTGAATATTTTTAAAATACATTTAATGGTGTAAGTTGCTATATGGAAGCTTCAATTTAGATTGTGCCCGACATGAGCTAATATCTGGAATGATTGAAATAAGAATTATAAGTTATGTCAGTGGCATGAATACTGTAAATTATTTAACAAAAGTAGTACTTTAAACTACACCGGAGTGAAGTAACAATCCAGCTAACAGTAACCTGGGTCTCCCAATATGAACATAAACATAAATGCATCCTCTAAAAAAAGGCAGAGAGGGTGGAGTAGAGATCACAGCAGTGTCCTGACATGATGAATTGGAATTATGCAGCTATAACGGTTGAAGTGTGTTATTATAAAAAGTGAAAAGCCTCCTGTATTTCAACTCTGCGGCCACATCAACACAAACTAAAAGGCAGCGTACACAGAGTCTGACGGTCTCCTCTGCACGAGCCTTGTTTGTTTATGGTAATTATACTGATGGTTTCAAATTAATGCACGAGTGATTGAGGTTAAAATGCTGCACATGGCAACTTCAGTCTAATCTGATTAAGGTTGTTTCACGCACAATGTAGAGGCCTTGACTTAAAGCTACATCTCCCATGCATGTAATCAGTCAGATGGCTCTCCTCCACTTGGGATTAAGCAGCCTCAGTAAGTCTACTCTAATTTATTCACTCAGCCATTTAATTTCTGACAGACAGCTTGATATCTTTAGTCCAGGCTAACTTTATTTTAGTTTGAAGTTGCTGCTGCTGCTGCCATCAGACGTGTCTCAGGAACACAACTCACATATGAAAACAGAGCGGATCATTTTGCCAGTTTGTCCGTGTGTTGAACACTCGATTTAGACTCCTCCTGGGTTCAAGACGAGCCCCTGTCTTCTACTCACGGGGAACATTGTCAACTCCTTCACCCAAACAGACATATCAACGTTGACAAGTGTTTGTGTGAATGACAGCTCGCAGGGAAGCGTTGGGTTTTTAAATGTTTCAGCATCACACTCATATCTTGACAAATAAGCTATTTTTGTTCAGCTTGCTGCTCGGCAGTGCACAATATTTGAGATGACTAAAAAAAGCGGGGTGTTGTTTGGCTTTTGAGGATTTTTCTTCAGTAAAACGATGAATAAGAATGTTTTTCAGGTCAGGGCAGATGAATGGGTGGTCAAAAATCTTCTCTTTCTGTTTCCTGCAAATTTCCATGGGAGTTTAGTCAGTCTCAGATGCCAGTCATGAGGTTTCACTCTGTTTTTATAGCATCAGATAACTAATTAACACCAAACCAACAGGAAAACACTTGAACACACATCAATTCTATTTTACCCTGGATAACTTTGTATCTCATGACAATGGATGTTATTCCCCCAGTTCCAGAACCACCGTGCCTTGGGGGTGAGTTTACTTCCCCACCAACAACCCTCGTATCTCTGCCAAGATCCATTTGAGCTGCAGAGATTGAGGTCTAATGGGAATCAACCTGAGTTCAGCTCTCTTACTTCCAGCTTGCTACCTTCCAAACGTCATCCTGTCGCTGAGAGAGCAGCGTGTGAGTGACAGCTCTTTGGAAATACCACCTGGAACATGTTAGCGGCTTGTCAGGGCACACAGCCCAGAAGCGTGAAGGGGCTGCATTACTTTCCGTTTTCCTTAGATTTCAACCTCTCCACAATCCCACTGATCCTTCTCCCTCCCTCCTCTGACATTTGTCCTTGCCGCTACCTGCCAAGAGGCCTTCACTTTGCTTTCGTCCCTCTCTTGTGCCCAGCTTCCTCTTATCTCTGCTCTCCCCTTTCAGCCTGGGGATCAGGTCTCAGGCCGACCTGAAAACGGGGGCAATGTACTAGAGAAGAAAGGCTAAATGACTTTCTGTTGTCGAGCTGAATGTGGATGTTTATCAGGACTGGGACAGCTTGCTGCTCTGCGCTACCTGTTGTCTGAGGGAGATCACAAGGCTTTCACTGCCTTTGGTCATGTAGCACACCGCCACCCACGTACTGTACGCTTTGCCTGCCTTTGGTTGTTGGCAGTCAGACGGGTTGACAGAGTGATGGAGAGCAAGACACGCACACACACAGACAATGTGATTAAGTAACAGCTGCAGCAGCTACTGTATAAGGCTGTGACACAGTGATCCTTCATATTTCCAAACAGAGGTGTCTGATGGATTAAAACCAATTAAATAGTTGTAGATAATGTGCAAGATATTTGTGCACATATCCTTCAAACACATTCTTCACCACACTCTGAAAAAAGAACCTTGTTGGTGGTGTCTCTCTTGAGATATTTTTTCTTTTGATGTTCAGCTGTCATTGTGTCAGCTTTCATCAGCTAAACAGCAAAAGGTAAGCGGAGCACAACTCCAAGGCGAACGCAGTCTTTCATTATGATCGGCCTGCATTATGGGCACAAAGAGGGGAGGCTCCATTTGGACCAGCACATGCGTGGGCAGTAATGCTCGCTTATCACTGAATTCAATATAACATTAGACGGCTTTATTGTTCGGCTCTCGGTTAAGTTCTTTCTCTGGGCTCTTGGCTTGAAGCGATAGGCATGGACAGAACTTCAATATAACTTCTTTATTGCCACAGAGATGTTCCAGATGACCTTCTGTGATATTGGCTCTCTGGCAGGCTGATGAAGGGCAGCAGGGATGGAGTGGAATTAAAGTACCCCAGAGTTGTGTGCGCTGGCTCAATTCAAGTGACAGCAGGGAGTGAGGGGAGTGGGAGGTTTGGTGGAGTCGGCACGTGGAGTTAAATGAGTTTGGTCTTTCCTTCTCCAACAAGTATTACCAACTGGGGTGTTGGGGGGGTTTCCTGGCCTCTTTGTGTGGATGTGAAACCATGTGGCCATATTCCACTTTGCATCTATACGTAGTGACCACGTCTCGAGCAGGAGGAAAATTAGCAACCGTTCCCAGACTGTGAATTCCCCAAAGTGAAGCCAAAGCATCTCTGTCACCACTGGCTGCAGTATAGGTCCTAAATCCCACCTCCTCCATGTTAGTGGATGGTACCTCAACCAAACTTTAAAGTCACTGTACTTGTCAAATACATTTCTCATTTCTGCTCTAAGTTTTTCATTTGGTCGAGCTCGTGCATCGGTGGGACCTCGCTGCCGCTGGAGTCCATGTTGGATTGTAAATCAGAAATGTGTCTTTAATTGACCTTTCAGATAAAAGTCATGTGTCTTTGTTGTTCCCTGAGCCGTGTCAGATTTGAGGTTAATTGCCTTCTCAGGAACTGTTTCCTGTTTTTGGTCGGTCACTCTGTGTTGTTTCTCTCTGAGGTCATGAGTGAGACCCCCTGTTTACCATTTAAATTAAAACAATCAAAATGTATTCATTTTGAAACCCCCTTCCTTGCACTTTCACATTTCTCCTTAAGTTGCCTTTGAATTAATCATCTATAATGTATAGTATATTTACTGTATCATCTTGTTCCTCCTCACTTATGCAACTATTCTACTGAGCTCCGGGCAAAAACCGTAAACTGAAAGAAGTCAAATTACTATTTACAGGACATTTTATATATATAAGAAACTCACCTTGAACTTCACCTTAAACAGGAAACCATGAGCACTGTGCACAACATCAGCATCCACAGGAAATCAAATGAACTAATGGCGGGCATGCAGCGGGGGAGGACCATCATGCAAAGCAACTGTCAGGTCATGCAAAGAAAAATAAGATTTCAAAAGAGTTATGAACAAACAAGCCACAAGCACTGATGGGACATAAAGATATTCAAGATGGCCTCAAGTTAGGGTGAAACAGTCACACAGGCATAAAGACAGATACACACACATTTCTCTTCTTCTGTTGTCCTTCACTCAACAGCAATGTTCAGTAAAGTGCAGATATTCCAGTAATATAATTGCTTCTGCTGGTAATGACTGCAGGGACTGATTTATAATATTGCATCAAAAAAGATATTATTGCTTCTGCTATCAAGCTGTCTAACCCCAGATTGAACAGGAATTATCAAATCCTGCCACCGACTTCCGATTCATTTTCCCCACATTACGCTCATGCAGCCTGAATGAGCTGTGGCAGGAAATTTTATATCCTGTTGTGAAAGTATTCCCATCACTTCAATTAAAGCACAAAAACACTATTGTGGATCATTCACAGGCAAGGAAGGAATTATCGGTTTTTTGGGTGAAACAGAAAAAAGTATTGCAACAAATTACTGCTCCCAAATGATAAAGTTACATAAGCCTTTTTTTAAATTTTAAGTGCTGCTCCCAGTAGCTCCCTGCAGAGCTGCATGGGTGGCGCTGCTGTGTACCTAGGGCCGTTCTTGCAGGCGTAGCGTCGCTCTTGATCCAGAAGGAGACCCAGGAGAGGACCACAGTCAGGATACAGGGGATGTAGGTCTGGATGGTGAAGTAGCCCATTCGCCTGCTGAGGTCAAAGTACACCGTCATCAATATGTAGTCACCTGTTGAGAGAGAAAATGGCAGAGAATCATTTTAAGTTTTCTTCATTATTAGAGTTGTTTATTTTAGTTAATATCCCAATCACCCCCCTAGTGGCTGGCTACAGTATATGTCAATCGCTACAGTGCGGACTCTGGCTCCAAATGTGAAAGATGGCAGTGTTGGTATCTAGGATATTTTTTATCTAAATTTCTGGGTAGCGGAGTGAGTTGTATTTTCTATTTTCTTCCTAAGACACATTTCACAAGTGGATCTGTTCTTGCATGAAGCTCCCCGGAGCCACATTATATGTCATGCAGTCCAGGATCAGGTTTAGTGTTATGCTTCAGTGCTCAAACACAGGATTGCAAAGCTCTGTTGCTGAATAACAATCATAACTCAATCCAATGTGTGATTTGTTCTTCTTACAAGCTGGTGCAATGCCACTGGACCCCATGAGTAAAAAAACACGAAGCGTAAATGAACACCAGCCTCAGATTTCTCATTTCCTCCATTCATATGGAAATATTACAAAAACAGCAATTTTCCAGAAAGGAATTGACCTGTTTCGAGCTGCAAAACTGTTAAATATATATTGTAAGGTGACCCTGCTATTTTGGAAATTACACTTTCTTCTCATTTCTAATCTAAAGACCATCCCTGAGGATCTGAATCAGCACACTGGCTCATGAGTAATTAAAAAGGTCTGAAATATAGCTGGGAGATACTTCTCTTAACATGGTCATCAAAAGAGAGGCCAGACCCACATTTTTCAGCAGACTCCACACACTTTATTAGAGAGCCGTGAGAGTCAGCAGATTAGTCAGCTGATTGTATAACATCACAGATCTGTATGTTGTGTTTTGGGATGAGCAGAATCTAGGTGAAGCGTTTGCAAAAACAGCCAGGAGCCGAGGAGGGATCCCTGGAGAACTCTGCACAGAGAAGAACTGACATTTTCTGTTGTGTTGAGCTGAAACCATCTTAGAGCGTCGTCAGCCCAGTTTTATAATGACATAATCAAAAGTGTTTTAAAGCTGTGCTATAACATTTAAGGTCTTGCAGTAACTTTAATTATAACCGTGCCTTCGCAGCAAAAACGTGATAAACTCTACGGTCAAACAAAATATCAGGAAGTGTTTATTGTCTTGAACGATAGTTTGGAATCAGGTCTAGAGATAGAAAGGAGATAGTTGAGAAAAGGTGAGACTAATGCGATATAACCTTAATGGAACCCATTAAATAAAAGAAAACACTTCTCTCTATCGTGAACATTGTCAATGTGAAGTAAAAACAAAAGAGTGGCAGAAATCATTCCGCTGTACAGATGTTTACAAGCTTTTTAATTGACAGCTGCAGGGATATTGAGCTGCAATACCTGGTGAAGAAAAGCCATTTTTGTAGCCTTGACAAAGTTCTATGCATCGGAAGATTATTACATAAAATACCAGTGAGGCTTGCGGTCACTCAGGTATTTCCAAGAAAAGGATGTGGAGTTAGATAAAAACATTTGTAGAAGAAAACCTCCTCCGCTTGCAGCTGAACCTCACATCAGTGGAACGAATAAAGAGCGTGGTGTCTCGGTGAAACTGGTGCAGAGGAGTGTTTATCACCTTCACGGCTGCAAGTATGTGCCAGTGCAGAACATAAAAGTAGAAGTTTTTTGGAATATCGAAGGCTGTTTTGATGCAGATGTGATTTGATGAAGTGTTCCCAGAACGAAGGTGCTGAACACAGAAGCATCCGTCCATCAGGACTGACGATGCCCTGAATTACGTTTAGTTGTTCCACTGCAAACAGTAGATTGATGTTTTCATTGTTTGTGAGTTCTGTCTCACATCCTCAGTTATATAACAGGACACCATGGCACTGCAGGATCTTTGGTAGCGTTTGATTTGCAGATGATGCCACTAAAGCCAGAGGTTTGCACTGGGATTGGCAGCTTTAAAATGTGTTCATGCTGTACAACACTTTAAGGAAGAGCTAAAGTGCAGAAACAACAGGAGCTTCAGTCAATGAATGACACCAGGCTTCAGACACATCTCTCCAGTGCTGCTATTGGCTAAAAACTTTAATGATTTGCTCAGGCTGTGGTTGACGAGAGTTTGTTTGAATTCTGTCCAGACCAACAGATCAATACTGACATCCTCTCTCAAATACTATTGCAACCTGTACCCCAAATGAAAGCCCACTGTCGAGAGGGTGTATCCGGTGGTCCTCACTACCGAGGCTCTATCTCCTGATCCCTACTCTGGCTTCATGTGCACAAGATGGCAGCTTTCATATCCTCAATATATTTTGGCTTCATTTCTGGATAGCTGGAGGAGATGCAGTGTCCATCTTTATATAGTGCTTTAAATAATGATACAGCGCTTGTGACAATAGGAATATACAATAATAAATATAAAATACATGATGCAATGATCATTTTGCAATATTATTCTCGGAAATGTCACATATGATTACAGTTTAAATTACAGAGAGGGCTGAACGGAGGCTGTGGTGAAGCACATTCCCATGATGGACTATCTCTCTATCTGCAGTGTGGTGTAACTCTGTTTACCTTCTGTTAGGACACTAACAACCCCTCTGTTCACACACTCCTGCAGAATACTTATTAGTCCCAGTAGCCTGCTATAAACCTGTCCACACTGTGTCATGTTGCACCGTCAGGTCTACTTTCTGTTTGGAAGCTGCCAGAAAAGAAAAAATCCGTTTCATTAATGAAATGCTGTGGCGGCTTCCCTCTTCAATAAACTGACACGACTGCAACGATGTCAAGAAAACAACATGTATATGAGGACCTCTCTCTTCCTTACTAACTTTGACAAAATGTACTGGTTATTCTGCAGTGCAGTTTTAATGAGTTTCAGCCACTGAACTCTATAATAGAGGTATAGATATCATCATAGTAGGTAGATTAATATTACATATAATGGATCATAAATAGAATGTTAGCATTATAAAACATGGTGCAGTCAGAGCATGGGGGCATTGTCAGTAATGTCAGTAACACATTCTCTACAAACAGGCATTTGAAATAGTTCCTGCTTGGACATATTAAAGGAAGAAAAGGAAGAACACCAGCATTTCTGCTATTTGAAAGCAGTAAAGGGCATAATGCGAGCTTTCAGGGAATTTGCGATGGGACCGCAGAACAAAGCACTGAAGTGTTTGGGATTCCGCTTTGGGGCCTTTTGAAGAGGACGCTGCTGAATTGATAACGATGGTGGATCTGACATCGGGGTCCCCAGCGGCACTGTGGCCCGGGATCTGTCCACTCCGTCCTCATTAAAACAGACCCGTACCTCAAGTGTTTATGAGGGATGAAGGATAAAGCAGGGAAATCAGGGAGAGGGAGGAGGGAAGAGAAGTGCTGCACTTTCGAAGTTTGCCATGATGTAAATTAATCATAGGTATTTTTAGCCGGGAATCTAATCATCATGCGTGTGGAGAGCGAGCTCCGGCAAGTGAAACAGGAAAAAGAAACGAGGTAATAAATGAGAAAACGGCTAATTTTCTTGAACAGCATGAGGTAGATGTGTAGGTTTGCTGTTGCTTTAGAGCATTTCAGCAGAAAATTAGTTTGCCTGTTTTTTCACGATGCAGCGGGAGTCCAGGAAAACATGTAATTTATAAAGCCATCAACGTGTCTGGAGATGAGAGAGCTCATCAGTCATTTAGGTTTTGGTGATCAGGAACACAAAGATGTGGCGGCCATTTCTAATTAGATACAAACAGGAAGCTCGATCCTTATTCCCAACGGGAGGTTTAAGAATGAGGTGAAGAAATGTTGCTTCCTGAACGTGCTAATGTCATCAGTTAAAAAGAAGGATATTTATATTGGATTCAGCTACTGTAAAAAACAGAATTAAAGGCACAGTGAGTGTGTAGAATTTAGTGCATGTTGCAGCTGAACACCCCTCACCTCACCCTCTCCTTCCAAACAAAGAAACTGTGGTAGCCTTTAATTGTCATAAAAACTCAAAAGGTGTTTAGTTTGTCCAGTCTGGACTAATGTAAAAATCATGGCAGCCTCCGTAGAGAGGGTCCCCTCGATGTAAATATAAAGTATTTAAATATAAAGAGCCTTTTCTGGGGTAAAGAAAACTATAATTCATACAATTTAGATGAAATGAACTTGTTAAAACATAATGAGAATTATTCTGCATTAAATTTCTGCCAATAGCTCCCTTTCACCTAAATCTTACACACTGGACCTTTAAGCTCTTGCAAAGCTGAATCAGGACGCATTGTATAGATCTGAGGACGCCTCTCGAAAGACAAAAGACCGTGTGACACAAAGGAAAGGGAATATACGAGACTCATAAACAAGGTTAATAGTGTTTAACAATTACATGAAGTCATTAGACTCTGTATTGGGAAAGAGTCCACTCAGGGCCAGTTCCTGGTATAAATGCACTGGCACCTGTTGGAGCCTGTGGAGCATCTCTTCAGCTGCCACTGCCTCTCAGACATAAATATAATCATCAGAGAACACAAATAACCTAATAACTGCCCTGAAATCATGTGGAGAGAGATGGAGAAAAGGATTGAATAATTAAACTTCCTTTTAAATCTTTAATCTTGATGATTTATGTCAGTGGAAAAACCTATTTGCCCGTACACCCTGGGGGAAATCATACAAGCTTTGAGCCTGTACTGATTTCAATAACTGGCATGTTGCTAATGCAAAGCTCGGGGGCAGCAAGGTCATTCTGGAGCGAGACTCTGAACTCTGCGAGTCTGCAGCCTTAACTGACCTTTGGCTTCTCCATATGTTCAGGAAGAAGCAGGAAGTGCAAGTTTCCATCACCTTTTCTTGACCTCCCCTCGCTGCGTTTCTTACCTGCTGTCGTCGTGAGCACATCTGTGGTGTTCCTGAGCCCCATGAAGTCGAACTGGTAGAGCCTCCAGTATTTCTGGTCTGAAGTCTCCACAGAGTTTCGCTTCCACTTGTACACAATCTCGTCTCTCGGGTATCCGTCTGGCCACGTGTGAAGGAAACACAGATAAAAGTTGAAGGCAACGAATACAGGAAAGATTAATGCAGCAATGCAGTTTTTTGCTATATGCATGATTTATACCTGACTTATGCATGATTTATACAAAATTATACAGAAAGTTTTCATAAGCAATTCAGCGGACTGCAGCCCAACTGAGCAATTACTGTTAACTTGTTTGCCTGGAATGTGCTGTGGTGCCCCCAACGTGAACAAATAGTTAGTCTAACACTCTATATGGTATTTATCCAGTAGAAAAATAATCGGAATAATTTCATCTGTATCTACAAGTCAATCGTTAACTTTAAAGAAAAATGGAATGGCTGTTTTGCCAGTCAAATTTTTGTGAGCTATGCAAGTTGCTGTAAACGTCTGTGACAAACCTTTTGTTACACGTCAGTGATGTGTGAAAGGACTTTTTCGTGGTGACGGTTCTCACATGGAAGATTGACCAGTTTGAAATGCTTGGCTTTATATCGTACCGACCCTGGACACGTTCAGCATTAGTTGAATTTCTACAGTTCTTCTGTGTGAAAATCAAGCTGAGCTCATTTGACAGATTAAAGCAATTTGAAAGTAAAGTGAGTGACAGTATTAACGAGCAGGTGGCAAATCTTGTGGAAACCAGACAAATTATGTCAAATGCTTTCATAACCAAGAGCAATCACAAAGATGGAAGAGATGATTTAATCTGAATAAAGATGGCTAACACTACCCCCATCAAAATTATCTTAACTGCAAACTGTATTACTGTTGTGTGACCAGTGCATCTTCATATCTAGAAAATGTTTCTCATATTTCATCCCTTCAAAAGCCCCCTGAAGTAACAAAGAGGGAACCAACCTTATCTACCTTCAGCATGCAAACATATGGAAGACTTTCTGTTTAAACACTCACACTTGTCTCTGCTTAGTAAAGATAACTTATCCTAAAGTGAGAGGAAAGAAAAGAGCTACGTTACATTTTCCACCTATATTGCAGAGAAGTATTTCTTTTCAGATTTTCGAAATGCAGACAAGTTGGTGGTGAAGAACACAAAATCGGAGCAACAACTTCTGCTGACTGACCAATCACGAAGCTCTTTGGGGGCTTTTGGAATAGTGTCATGTCGACTCGCTTGGTTGAATAGCACCAAGATGTGTTACTTGGCATTTTTTATACATAGGAAGTGCCCACTTTTCTACCAGCTAGTCATTTTGCATAGGCATAAAATAATGGTATACATTAGTAGGTTTTAGTCCATCAATGACATAATTCTTGCTTGACCTATACACATGCTTACCGTTTGTATTTGTTTTGGCTTTTAAGACTGACAATGTCGCTCTGCTGACTGAAGTATCCTATCAGCTGCTGTGATTAAATCTCCACAAGCAATAAGAGCTGATTAATTTTTCCTATTAAGTAATTCCCTCTTGCTTCTTGATCAGCACACCACTTTGGTCCCGACTGAAATACCTTGAGAACTAATAGATGTAGTGCCATTTTGTGCAGATATTCATGATTCTCAGAGGATGAACCGATTGAATATTATCACATTTGTCCAATAATTTGGTTTTAAAACAAATACCTGCGAAGCCACTTCCCCATTAGTCTTCATTCTGCAGCATCACATCAGACTGAAATTGACTTGGAGTTTTTAAGATAACCGCTCTGAGTAATTGCTCATTAATCCATTTCACCCTGAGGCTGTAATCTAATCGACAAGAAGCCAAAGAAATGGTATTGAAGATGTGACATTAAGCACATGACTACTTTAAACGTATGTGCAGTGAACATGTTAAGTTAATACCAATATATTGTGGACAAAGTGCCTGTAATCATAGTCAAAAGGCGTTTATCCTGAACTCACCAGTCGTCAGAGTTTTTGATTCTGTGCAGTGCATATACAGTTACTGAGAAAACAAAGCTGTGAATTCAAAACATGCTTTCAGACTGTCAGATTTCTTTCATGGTGCCCATCAGGATGACGCCTGCTTTCAAGAAAAAAGAAATCAGAATTGATGAGAAAGATGAGAGGGACCATCATAGCATTCAGCGTTTTTATAATGTTCTTTCTCGATGAATGAAATTGATTGCAGCCGTAATGGGCAGACTTCTAATTTGCTTCACGATGTAGAGAAAGAAAGTTTTTGAAAGCCTTGTGCATTAGGCTTCTACAATATCACAATACATTAACAGGGAGAGAGAGAGAGAGCAGTGGGGGTTACAGTGTGTAAGAAAGGATTATGTGTTTAGACACCGGCAAAAAAAGCGAAGGCCAATTGCAGCTTGGTTATCAGATCTCACCCTGGTGTACAATGACTCAGAGAGATTATAAGTCGCCTCTGGTCTGCTGCTCTCTCCTCCTCCTCAGCAGATCTTCATCTCGCAAACCATCTGCCATGAAATGTGTAACATGTTCATGCAAAGCAGACGGAGGCGACCCGAGTCCAAACACTTGCTGCTCAGTTGCTTTATGCTCTTTCCGTTTGCATTGAACAGCATCTTGTGTTATATTGATGGAGGTGGTTTCTTTGGAACTTCGAGAGCTGTACATTGTCAGGAAAAGTTGACTCATGCGTGCGGTTCAATACGAAGATAACATCATATGCAGAAGCTCTTGTCGTTTCAAAGCATGGCAGGGGTTAGTACTGCCAATCATTCCAAAGAGCTGAGACATAACTGAAGTCCATTTACAGTCGATAGCTCTTTCACTACATCCACTCACGTCACGCTGTGAGCAAACTAATATTAGCTCAATAGAGGCCATTATTAATGGCGAATGACAAATACTGACATCTACAGGTAATGATTATTACCATAATTAAATTATTTCAGACAATGTGAATGTCTGGTCTGATAGAATGTCCTGTCAAATGCAATCTAATGAGATTTTGGTGCTTTTTAGGTAATGGGTTAAATAACAAGGATGTGATGGTTAATGGAACAATAGTTATTGTTGTCATGGGGACTCATGCAGGTCTGTCCATTGAATGCATTAAGATAACACATGGAGGTCAGTGAGTGCAGCCTGGTGCCTCAAATTATTGCCTCAAAACCAAAATGTAATTTTGAGTATTTTTCTTTATATATATATATATATATTGCTCTATGCTTATTCATTAGAGACTACGGAGGCTCTACTAATTCATCTGAGTCAGTGGGAGGCAGCCCTACTCCCTGTGCCCCCGTCCATAGGAGAAATGTTAAAAATATGCAGACAAAAATAGGCACTGATGACAAATAACCTTTCTGTAAAACTTTGAATTAAATCAAATCCAATCTAGATAATATCTGGGTGTGAAATACAGGGGAGTCGGTTTGTTTGATTCGCTCTCGGGTTTATGGGAAATGTCTCTAAACACATTGAAAAGAACCTTTTGCACACACACGCAGCTCAACTGCTACACACAACCCGAGAGGAGACATGACATATCTAGAAGGGCGGACAGCGCACACCTCCACCAACACTAATGCTCTTTCTCGCTTTGATAAAGAAGCTGAAAAAATTGGGTTCCTCCTGGGGTCGTGCTCCACCCCTCCACAAAATCTCATAACAGTTCAGTAGTTTTTGTGCAATCCTGCTAAGTAACAATCTGACAAACAAGCGCCAGTGAAAACATAACCTCCTCGGCAGAGGTGGGTTTTAGACATAAACTTAAATAAACCAATATGACAGAAGTAGCCGAAAATATTGAAACGTTTTTCTTAGAATCTCCCCAAACTCTTCTACTAATTCTTACTGAGCTGCGACAAAAAGCTATTTAACTAATATTTCCTTCCTCTTATGGGATGAACAAGTCTTTTATTCCTTAAACAAAAGCTCCATACTGTGTCGTCTCTTCACCTTAATCAGCATCTGAAAAACATGACATCGCCCCAATAAATAAATAAAATGGGAGGAATTCTTGTCCAGGAAATCCCGAATCCCCCAATCAGTGATTCCCACTGAAACGGGGGCTCACCCATCCCCATGACCTCCCAAATGTCTGCATCTCACAGGTGTGTTTCCAGCTCAAACCACCTGAAAGAGCAATTTTCATGACTTTATCTGCTGCTACACTCCTCCCTGCTGGGGTTCTCTGTAGCGTTTCACATCGACTTAACTTTTTACTCATCTGCTTTTTATTTAAATCCATCAACCCCTGGCAGGTGTTGCATGTATGGGCATTGCTATGCATGAAAATGTGCATATTTGGCTGTGTGCGTGCATTTGTGTGTGCGCTCATTGCCAATATTCACAGCTGGAGAAGACGAGAGGACAGGAGTGTTCGTCCATTGGGAAATTATGGAGTTGCAGCTGGCATTCTGCGTTGATGGTCATCCTGGAGAAGGAGAGAAACACACAGGCACAGACACTTAGACAATGACATTCAAGGCACTGAAAATGCTTCAGATCCTTCATTTCGCGGTCCGTGAAGCACACGGTGCGAGTGCTCGGTATTCATCATTGCTTATATCACATAATGCACTTTATTTTTTTTTTGCGCCACAGAATGAAAAGCGCTGGCTTCAAACCAGATGGTGCAGGATCACACTCGGTTGCTTGTTTGATGTGTGAAATCCCTCAAAATGACAGAACTGTTTAATCATCAGCAGCAGATGTGGGTTTTTTCTTTTTTTTTTGCAAAGATGGCATTAAGTTATAGGTCAGGGCCCAGGGGCATGGACGCTTCTAAGGACAGGAGAATTTAGTTATGATCACTGGACAAGTCAAGGCACCAGATGTTCTAGAGAAGCAAAGACATGGGGATCTGTTTGACATTCGAAACATAAACCTGAATCTAAGAAAATATTTTAATAAACCGTGTGATTCTAATAATCAATTTACCCAGGATGCAAAAATGTCTGTAAGAATGAAACCATCATTTAAAATGAGTGTTTCTTTGTTCCTGATTCAAATTCATTCACTCTCATTAATTGGCTGAGTTGGAGGACAAAAGCCGAGTTTCAATCAAAGCAGGAGCTGCCTCACTCATCTTGTTTGTTGGTGAGCAAAGTGCAGATGATGTCTTGCTGTAATTTGCATATAGACGCTCGCCTGCATCCTTGTCAGCGGCCAGGGCGCCGTAATGGAGGCGAGTCTGAGGAGCTGATGTGAGGAGAGCGAGCAGCAACAAACACAGCAGAAGCGAGTGATCTGGCGAATACGCCCCCAAACATGCGCCTCCTCAGGACTTAATATCCTTTTAATGAAACAATAATTTTCAGATTCATCACAGAGGCACGCTTTAGAAGGAGTGAAATTAGCCATTAACACCCAGACATTTTGGGGGGAGTTTGTGGCTGTGAAGAGGGATTTCTTCAGAGGAGTTTGTGTCTTTCTTCATCGTGTACGGATCTTTTGAAGTCACTCCCTCAACAGCTGTGTTGGGCGCTGGAAAAATAGGTTTTGTCTTTATTGCTGAAGATGTAAGTTCAACACAGATTCAAACTAGAGTCATAAATATGAGACATCTTTCTTTAGCAACAGCTGTATAAGCCAATATACAACATTTAGAATCCATATAACAAAAACATGCAGATCATTTATTTTTAAAGTAAGTAAAGAAAATCTTGGTGCAGAATTTTTTGCGGTATATTTTTTTACCTAAAAACGGAGTATTGACATATTATCACCTAACGTTAGCGATAACCCTCAGTCCATGTGTTTGCTCTCCCTCTCTTTCGTTAGCCGGCTAAATGCCAATACATTCAGCTGCGGTGTTCGTGCCGCTGCCATTCGGTGCGGGTCAGACAGCACATAACAGGCTTATCAGGGCTTTCTCATGTCACTGGCTGCTGCAGCTGGAAACAATGTTGATGAGAAAACCAAAGACAATGAGCTGAACTGAGGCAGATACGCTACACAGAGCTGAGGGGGAAGTGCAGCACTGGGAGGAAATCTCTTCTCTGTGGGTCCTTCACTAAGAGCGACCCCTTTCAGTATTACTCACATTCATCACATCCAAAAATATTGATCAGTGCAGATGCTTTAGTGGAGAAATGCTGAATCCATGGGGATACATATTAAACGTATGCTTCAGTGTTATTAACTTCTGCAACAGATCGAATCATTCCCCTGTAATTGTTAGTTACATTATTCTATTATTTTAAGTAATAATGTGAAGATTTTTATATATTAAGCCCTTTTGCTTCTTACATTTAGAAATAGTAGCTGTAAAGCCTCATTTCCACTTGCTCCGAATATGAAGCATCAATATCTCCTGTCAATTCTGCCAGTCATAAAAATGCTCAGAGAGAAGCCTTACATTTTAGCTCGCCTGTCATTTTAGCACACTTTGATTGGATTTATTTATTTATTCGCCTCCTCCTGACAGAACCTGAGCCCTCCTGATGCAGAGGGAGCTGTGCACGGGGGCTGAAAACAAACACTCGTGGTGATATTCTCTATTTGGCCGAGGTTTAGTTTGAAAATCCTGGACACGCAGGTAAAATTGGATCCTCAAGACAGAAAAAGCTCATGTCAGACCTTGAGGGTTCATAAACCCAGATGCCACTCAAGTTTAAAAAGAGCCTGTCCACTCGAGTCCTGAGAGCAGTTATTTCTTCTTTTCATGCTCTCACAAGGACACACATGCACAACCTCCCCCGGTGTGTCATTTCTCTACCACTGAGTTGCTGTCAGCTGCTGTTCACAGGAGGCTTTTTTAATTTGTTTTAAGTGGACATCAGTTCAATCTATGAAACAGTTTCAACTCAAACTGGATGTTACAACAATAATTCATGGTCAGCGTTAGAAACATGGTGGAAGCCTTTAGAGTTCATTCTATTTGGCCGAAGCTAATTAACACTCAACCGAGAGCTTTTATTGATACTTTTGTTCTCGCAGTGAAATCACTGCAACCGCGTGAACTTCTGCCGACAGCCACCAGTCAGTTTGTCAGACCTTTGCTCCAAACTGATGTTCTCACTGACTCCTGTGAAGAAATCAAGCGATTCAGGTTTACTTATTTACCTCAGTGTGTAGAGTATTTTTCCGTTGTTCCAGATCCGCAGCAGCTGATTGGGTGTCGTTATCCAGTGAGAGTCCGCAGTCTTGGAATTCCTGAAGATGGTGTCAGGCAGCCAGATCAAACCGACCATATTGCTGGTTGAATGAAAAACAAGAGTGAGCTGAAAAGCAGGAAATCAGTGATGATTGCTGCTGAATTCCCTGAGATTTCTATGAAAAACACAAAGCAGCACCGCTCCCCAATAAGAGGTTAATAAAATAACAGGGGCGGCACAGGGGAACAAAGCACAACAATTAATTTATTCCATTAATTACAAGCTTCTTCCTGAGAGAGAGAAGAATACTGTTCTCGAATGAGATGTTCACAGTGTGAAAATGTTGAAACACAATAGTTGCTGTAATTATCAGGTATGAACGCCACACACAGGGATTGAGTATGTACCTGTTGAGGGTTAGAATCCGCATGCTGCTGCTGTTATACCGCAGACGCGTGTCCACCCAGGTCTGGGCGAAGATGATATCGATCTGGTACTCCTGGGGAGAGAGAAGCAGAGTCGATATACTGATCTGAACCCTTTTTCAGAGCGGTCCAGAGATGTGCGGGAAGTCTGTGCTCTGAGCAGCCTCAGTCGAGTCCTTCCAGTGGAGCCGATAATGTGTTTGTTTGAACACAAATGTGTCCACATCAAAGAGAGTCCGACAGCACCGCAGCACTCAGTGGAAACACTCAAATGCACATTATGCTTTTGATATGGAAATTCAGTTACAGCATCTCTCAAACTGTTTACTTCATGGCATTTCTTTTCTTCTCCTCCTCAGCAGTGACCTCCTCTCTTCTAATTGTAGAACGAGGGTGCTGAGTCTGGATTTTCAATCAGGTAAAACAAGTTGAAATAGGGCTGAGATCATTAAAAAGAACACAGATGTTTCAAGAGGTGAGCTTTATTTTAGCTCTTTGCAGTGCACGAGCCAGTCAAATCAGTGAGTGAGCGAGCGGATCCAGTCTTTTAGTTATATTCTGAAAAACAGACCTAGAATCAATTTCTATTTTTTATTGTTGTGTAGAAGAGGTGTTGTGAATCAGGTTTTACTGCAGTTGCTGCTGTGGTCAGAGCTGAAATCCAAGTGTTTAAGTTACCGATGTGACCACCCGACCCTAAGACTGGAGGCTTCATGTTCCTCTAGGGAACTGGCATCAAAACAAAGGCTAAATATAACTGCGGAAAATATAGCTGACAGAGATCGGCACTCATTGATCTCCTTTGTGTTTGAATCTCAGATTAATAGCGTTTATCTTGATTTGAGACAGATGTAAGATTTGCTGACAGCTGACAACACAACCGTCCTTTATCAGCTCATCAGCTTCAAGTGGAGAAAACCCACGCAGACGCAGAGAGAACATGCAAACATGGAAAGACACCAAGTCCACATCGAAATTCAAACCACCTTCCTGCAGTGAGGCACTAACCACTTCTCCTCCATCAACATTACCAGATGTTAATTGAAATAAAACGTTAATACGTTCTTTTCTAAAACTGGATAAATGATTCAGGAGTTAATACATGAATATTGAAGAAAAATGGGGGAAGTCTTTATATCGATAATCAAAAACAGGGACAGCTGAAATTCTGCAACAAAACAAGAAAAGTTGATCTTCACTTTATCTGTAATTTCATTACGCCACATGGTGCCACACCTCTGTTCGCCACTTCAGGATGGTCGTGATGCTTCTCTCATTTATTTGATTCCTTTAGCTCAATAAATATCCATTATATGAAATATGATGTAGCCTAATATAACCCTGTTCCAAACACAAACCACTTTTAATGATTATCTGGGGTTTCCCCCTTTAGGAAGCCTTTTATTTTGAAATATAACGAAACATTGCCACAACCAGAGCTCTGGCTCTAGATTGAAAGGAATGGAACTGATTGGTACACAGCTCCTGAGAGCAGCACCCCCGTGACCCTGGGGGGGTTTGGGATCAGCAACAGTAACATAATGGCTGAGAACTCAAACCTGCTGCTTCCCCTCGTGTCACAGCTTTCGCCTGAAAGCTCTAACTTTCTCTTATTCTATATGAGCCCGACCTCCACCCCAGCATCCACCCGCAGCCTACGAGTCTTGAATGCGTTATTAAGGTATCCTCGTCACCTCCACTACATCCTCACTGCCTTGTGAGGACAGAGCAGGTCATGAGTCCACACTTTCACTTCCCATAAGGAAGTGAGGGCAGGGAGTCGGCCGAGTAATGATGATAAATGACAAGGTCGGAGCGAGGGGAGTGACGAGGTGAGGATCTAGACTCGCTCTCTGTCAGCATCTGTCACTCCCACAAAAAAGTGAGGGGGCGTGACAAGGTCAGAGCCGAGAGGTATTAACAATAATGAGTCATATTAACCAAAGTTTGAACAACTGAAGCTTTTGTGTTTTAAACTTGACACCGATCAGGAACAAAACAAGATTTCTGCATCTGCTACAGAGGCTGATTTCTTCTGAAGAGTTATGGCTCAGGGCAAATGTTTTTATTTTTACCATATGCACCGATAAGTTTAACGGCTGACATTATTTAGCCTAATGAATCAAGGAAATGAAGTCCCAGCGAGACAGAAATCTCATTTTCAAGAGTGACAGAATGGCACTCAGGAGCAAATACCTCCACCAAGGCTCAACAGTTCCAGGAAATTCAGTCAAGCACACTCAAAGATATCAAGTCTCTCTTTTTAACCAAATCCATGGATTTTTTCTTGTCGAATCAGAGACTAACCACTTTTAAACACCATTTAGTCAGACACTTAATAAACCACCAGCTATTCACAGCACTGCAGCGCTCACTCAGAGGCTGGGGACCTCCAACATGGCCGACAGAAGGTCAGTACATCAGCTGGATGTCTTCTGAAGCACATGAACAAGGCGGAGTGATACCTCAGTGATAAGGTCAGACTGTGACGACTCTTTGGAAGCTGGAATCAAACGGAGGAACAAAATATTTTGGCACTTGTACTCCACAAAAGATATTTCCTCAATTTTGAAATCCTGTGCAGTTCAGTTTTCTTCCTATTCTCAAGGGAGTTTAATGAGGAAGTATCTTAGCACCTATATGTTTAAAGTAGATAAAGTGAAATACACTAACTCCCCTCAATCATCACAAATTCTCACACGGTGTCATTCCCTTTCTGACTCCTCTGCCCTTTTCCAAAAACAGACAGATGATTCCTGACCTTCCAAATACAGCTGTCACCAGACTGCCCGTTGTTACTGTCGGCCTGCGTGACCTTTGGAGGGGGATGATAGGGAGACACACACACACACACACACACACACACACACTGAGGGCGACGCACCCTTAATTCAGACGGTAACAGCGGACCACAACATGCTGCTCCTGACAGGCAGGTGAACTCTCATGGCAATCCCAAAATGGGATTTTCAGCTTCCACTCGGTCCTTCTCGGAGACTACACCTACAAGACAAGGCGCTGAGGCAGGTCCATTATTCATGGACATTATGCAAAACAATGACGCTGCGTGTTCGAAGATATCCGACTAAAATTAACTACGGGGGCTCGCATTATTCCCCCGGGGAACCTTTTCAAAGTCAGAAAATGAAGGTGTTAAAGGAGTCCATTACTCACGGCTATTGACTGAAAACAATGAGGCACAGACCTGTAAGTGAGATAATCAACAGGGACTCTCATTGTATGTTCTCCGCTGGGAAAATCCAACACAAAATAAAATCAGACACGGCGAGTCGCGACTTCATTATTTAGTGACTAAATATTTAATTTTAGGTTTTAAAATATTAAGAATGTCCCTCATGTCCCTGGCTAAGTTTTACACAGCAGTATGTAGGTACAGGAATCGTTAGGAAACCCTCTCGTGATCAAAAATTAATCATGTGATTAATTAAATAATGCAAGCTCTGAATAAATGGTGCCGGTTAACATTTTCTACAATTCTCCAGAATTGTAGCACTACGTATATGCAATGTAGTATTTGCAAAGTTTTAAAAAATAAAGTTGTAATTTTACGAGAATAAAGTTGTAATATTACAAGAAGTAAGTTGTTATATAATTCCATATGATGCTCACGTATGACGTATCAAATGAAAGCATATAGTAACAGATGTCACCTTCTTTCAGCACATAGTGAAATAAACTTGGGAAGACAAACAACAGTGGGGATCTGATGATATGGGATCCATTGTTAAAGCCAGAGGATGTTGACGGCAAAGCACGTCTGACTGAAGTTAATTAGCTTGACTTGAACAGCATCGGAACAAATAGCCTGCCTTCTCACACAGCCTCATCTTTTCTGCATGGACCAATTACACGTTGCTCAGCTACATTTTCTACACCCGTGCACCAAAACATGTTTCCCAAGAGGCGACATATGCTCTCTTTATAACTCTGTGTTTCAATTACACTCACTGCAATATATCACACTCTCTGAGCAAGAGATAATGGTCCTGCCTGAGTATCTATCTATCTATCTATCCATCTATCTATCCATCTATCTATCCATCTATCTATCTATCCATCTATCTATCTATCTATCTATCTATCCATCTATCTATCTATCTATCTATCTATCTATCTATCTATCCATATATCTATCTATCTATATCTCTATCTTTTTATCTATTGTTACACTTACTTGAGATTGTGGCTAAGAATGTAAATCTTTTTTGTAAAAGCTCAAACTTGTTTATTTACTTTCTACAACATCTCTTCATAGCAAGTATGATAAATTTAAGTACATCTTACACAGTAATAATCAAGTAGAAATAAACTGCATAATTACTTCTCTTCACTTTAGATTAACTTCACAATAACGAATGCAGGGTGGTCCGTTTAAAAAGTTGTATTTTTGCCTTGTCAGAATGTTAAATTAAGATTGTTAGGGCCATTTTTACCAATTTACAATTTCTGAAATGTTGTTTATTAAGTTTTCATCCATTTTTGTATGTTGGGCTGCCCAGAGTTACCCAGGATTACTGCTTGTAATAGAGTATTTAATACTGTGGTAGCTCTATTAATTATGGACTCCAGTACGTCCTCCTCTACTGCAGAGGCTTGATGTTACTTTTCTTAATGAACGTTCATCTTTACAACTCACTCATACAGACTTGACTCTGCTTCATCACTGATCAGGTTGAATCCAGTTGCCTCTAAAACACCGTCCTGCACTTTATTATGTGATGCTTTGCAGTAAGGGGAATATCAAACTTAAGCACAGATCACTGACTAATGTTTTTCTCCAGGCAAAACTGATGCACCATCGTTGGTATAAATATTTATAAGTGAAATATTTATAACTCCCAGAAAAATGGTCGTTGGACTTCATTTTCTATCCCACAAAAAAAACAAAAACGAGGATTTCTCCGAGTCATGTGTCCACGTCTGTGCAGGCTCATCCTCGTGCTTCGCTATGAACCGTATTTAAATATTCCGTTTTATTCTCAGAGCCCTCTCATCCACACAGCCACTCCCCGCGTCCCCAAATAATCACCTCCACCCAGAATGCCTTGCTGTTGCTGTTGTCCTGCAGGCAGCCTCTCAGTGATGCTGCTTGTGCGTGATGGGCAGACAACATGACCATTCTACCGCCGCTTAGGGCTGATGGTGAACTTCTGTCACACGTGTTACAAACAAACAAAACTGTGTCATACCTGCAGGTATGACTGGCATTTTAAAGATTGCTTTAGTGTGTATGTGTGTGTAGCTAATTTCATAACGAGGCTTTTGTCCTTCCTACGAATCGTTGTTTACTTGAAGTCTGTTTGTGAGGGAGCACAAAATGAAAAATGACGTAACAGTCTGCTGCACATCACTGAGCATCTCGCCTGAGGTACAATCCACACCTCCGTCTTTTTGTCTACCTCTAAGACACATTCTTTACTTTTCTTTGTGTTAGTAAAAGTGATGGCAGCGGTCGAGCACTGGACGTTGTAGCTGTGGCAGCTGAAGATGCTGAATCAGCTCCTAGCAGTTTGTTTTTGCCATCTGCTCATGGATGTAAATAATAACGTGTTGCTGCAAAAGGAATAATATGTCACATTTATATGCGCATTGCGTCCTTGTGTTCAGATCTGAGTTATGACTCAGAGAATTTGTGCGATTTCTGACGCACATGTTGCTTTCATCCAACGCAGTATCTCTGCCTCACGTCTCTCGCTCCTTTCAACTTGACACTACTATCATGAATCCAACATCAGTTAGATGGAGTAAACTCATTCAAACCTCATTCTGCACCAAGGACAGTCCAACACGGACTGAAACGTTTGCACTTTTGCACTCATATTTGTCAAATTATGTTCAGTTCTGGAATATGTGAAATATAGACATAAGATATAAACAGTCTCCTCCACTTCCTCATGACATAAGCAGAAAAATACATAGAATGAAACATCTAAATTCATAGACTGAAGCAGGATTTTTGTTCCAGACCAAGATGTTTGGGGTTAACCTAAACAAAATCATTCACCTCGTCTTCTTCTTCTCCTGTATCTCAAACAGGGAACATGCCTTGAAACCCTCTTTCCTTCAGTCTGTTTGCTTTATAGCCCATCGAACATCTCATCATTCATTTATATGCCAGTAAAATTTGCAGCTTCGCTCCCAACACTAAATTTCTGCATCGATTCTGAGGGAAAGGCAGTCAGAGGAATGAGAGAGGGGGTGGCAGCGGCTAATGGGATCTAATGAGGGCAAGGGAAGTGATGAGGGACCATCACGAGCGGCGAGAGATTAAAGAGAGGGACGCTCCGGGTTACTGATAAAGCGGTTATTGCAGTGTCAGCTAATCGATATCGGCTGACTGGAAATCCCGATCAAACTAGTCACCTGTCACATTGAATCTGGAGAGTGAGCCAGTCTTCATCATTTCATGCTCGTGTAATGCGCCTGCGGCTGGTTGTGCTTTGTTCCGCCTGCTGCAGGCCCTGATGATTTGTCTGGACCTCCATCACCCAGCTCCACCTGTTGTGCGTACGCTTCAGCGCACGTATCCATGAAGCTCTGTTCTGTACAAGTGGAGTAATATCGGAGACGGCTCGAGTCATCATGCACTCTGGTTCGAGCAGGTGTCACCCCTATAAAAAGGTCAAAATGTTTCGTGAGAGAAAAAGAAATTAAATTTTATTCCAGCTGTGAACAGGCCAGGGAGTTTTCTCGTCCACGCATCAGAAAACATAATTAAGAACGTCGCTTCATCCTTTCTGAATGAACCGCTGAGGCCATCTCGGAGTGCGAGACCTTCTGTGACGCAATCAGATAACCTTCCTCTTATGAATTTTCAGCCTCACTCTCGCACTTCAATGAAGGTGAAGAAATTTTACACAGTGGAGCTGCAGAAAAAAAGTGAAATTCTCTGCTGAACCTTATCAGACGAACACTTTCGGGCTGTTAGAAGCTGAATGGAGAGGGCAGCCATTCATACAGAGATGCCGCTATGTTGCTGTTAAGTAGACGCCTAATGTTCCAACAAATATAAAATGGATGTGAGAGCTTTTTCAGTGAGTCCTCACCTTTAGGACCCATTGCTAGTAAATCCCTTCTAACACTGTCTCCACGCTCCTGTGTCGCCTGTGGGAATAATGTAAACCTCACTGCATGTGGGAGCTGATAAGTTGGATCTGACAACGTGTGAAGCCGCAGCTGAACTTTACTGTAAGATTCACACGTTATCAGTCTTGTTGACGTTCTGACAATGCCAGATGACAGGATATGAGAAATGAATATCAGGAGAGATCTCCGTCATGAGGATGAGGCCTTTCTTTGCGAACGTGATCTGTCGCAGTTTGATTTTTGCACTGTGGATATAACAGTAACAGCAATATCTAATATTTAAATGCGAATTCCCATTCGACATTTAGGAACAAGAGCATCTCCCTCTTCCCCTTCATTCTTCTGGAGCAATTGTAAACTTAGTGGATCATTTATTACATGTTGTTTATGGGCTGTTTACTTTATATAAGGGGCTGGCTCAATGTTTCCCTACTACAACATATTCTTGAGGATTCTGTTGCAAAGAAGCAGGTCAGAAGATCAGAAATAGACTGGGGACTTTCACTGGCTGCAGTTTCACATACACAACTTCATATTGTCATTTGCTGCACAAATTGGTGGTTTAAATCCAATTCCAGTGATATTAAGTACATCCTCCTCCCTGGAATCTAAGTGAGGCTTTAAAAGCGTGCAAACATTATCAACAGCGCACAAAGCAAAGATCAGCAGTAAACATTGGACAGCAGAGGCAGAGGGCGGGAAACACAATGATCCTTTTCAAGTGGAAGATTTTCCTCTGGAGAGGAATGGAGGCTTTGATGTGTGTGGCCTCCATGTGTTTACCCATTTCATGGAGTGTGTGTGTGTTTGTGTGCCACACAAACTGCTTCATCTGTCTTTTCAGAGTGGAGGGTCAGGATGTCCTTCAATCTCTATGGACTCAATTATTAAGTGAGTGAGTCTCCGCGCAGCAGCACGACGGCTGAACACTTTTTCTCCAATCTGACGAGGATTAAGTGCACGCACAGGTCGCGCAGCTCGACTGATTTGCAGTCGGAATGCGCCGACAGGAAATGTATTTTTAAGTAGAATTAAGCGAGATTTTATGCCAAAACACACCTGTCTTGATCAAACTTAATCACATAAATGGAGCAGCGGGATATGGAGCATCCCATCGGCGCTGATTGAGTCGACAGGTAAACTAGATTTAACAAACATCTGAATTTAAAGGAGATTCCGAACATAATAATGAAACACTTTGGTCTCATGCCAAGAAAGAAATGGAAACAGTCTTTTTATCATCACATCACTAACAACTGAGTAATGATTGTAAATTAGAGAAACTTTTCGTTGGACACATTTTTGAATTGGTGGTAGTTTGATATTCAGTTTGGATTTCTAATCTTCTTGTGCTTGAACTTTTTTATATATATTTGGATTGTTGGATTAATATCTTTGCCAAGGAAGTTGTATTTTCACCCCCGTCTGTTTGTTTAATAATAATGCAAAAACTATTTGACGGATTACAACGAAGTGCAAGGATGTAGAATAGCTCCGGTAAGAACCCGTTAGATTCAGGAGTTTTTTACTGCTTTATCTGAAATTTTGAATCAGGGCGATTGTCAACATTTTGCTTGATTTCTGAGAGAATAATTCATGGATCTTGATGAATAGTACCAGGCATGTTTAGTGTCTGCAGTCTGGTGCAGATCCAAATAAAAAATGTGTTGAATTAAAATGTTTTATAAGGCGACTGTTGGGCCTGGAAGGTATAAACTCCACAGAGTGCCAGTCTTGTTACTTCCTGCCTTTGTCTGGTTTCCTCCTTTGTGATTCCATGCACCTGATCTATTACGTCACAGGAGTTCACTTATCCTGCCTCCTTTGTGGATATCGCCTCTGTGGTCCCCTCTCTCCTCTCTCAGGTTGAATGTTAACACCCCGGATTTTTTCTTTTAGCTTCCAGTTGTTTTTGAGTTTGCTTGTTTGCCTTGTTGCTTTATTGAATTCCACACATCATACCTGCCTTGCTGCTTTGGGGTCTTCTAGAATCATTTAATGTGATTAAGCACTTCCAGAAAATTGGAAAAAGAAAAATGTTTCATTCATATATTTATCATTCATATATTTCTCCTATGAAGGGAGTTGTCCAGTCAATTCATTCAATTAGAGGATGTTTTCATCTATCAGTATTTTTTACTTTAAAACCTTATGTTTCCATTACATTTTCACATTTGATCCACAAACCTCCCACTGCAGTGAAGCCTAAATATTTTTTTGTGCTCAAATTGGTCCCATCTGATGAAGGCAGGAAAAATTAGAGGATCACCAAAGACGATAAAACCCATCCTCTGTGCACCAGAAATGTTTGAACTAAATTTCATGACAATCCAACCAAAGTTTATTAAGTAAACAGTAAAGACAAATTAAGGGACTTAAAATCAGCTTGTTCTCGAGCTGCTGTCAACCCACAGCACAGCCGCAGAGGCGTCTGTCACAATAATTACAGTGTTGATTACCCGCTCACGGTTTGGGAAAACAAAACAAAATCAAAGAAGCGCCGTGAATTGACCGTACTCGATCACGGCAAATTAAAAGCATGTCTGTGGCTGTATGACTGTGACGTGCTCTGTGTTTTGGGTCAGTAATAACATTTTCGAGATGCGCATGGCGACTAATGGACGCAGGATGTGTGTGCCAAGAAGACGGAGGCCTGTGCGAGATTGATGGCGTGCCAATGAGAATAATAATCTGTCCTCTCCATCGCTGACTCACTGTCCCTTGTCTTTGTCCTTCTTTTTCTTTTCATTATGGAATGATGAATGTGTTCGTTGTAGAAATGTCGGGGACTCAAGTAACGGCTAATTTGGTGGGCTGGCCTTCGCAGAGGATGACCTTGATCTCAAACCTGGATGAGTAAGGGTTGTTGAAAACAAATAATGAATCAAAAAGCGTTTTCTGTCGTCATCAGCCGAGCCCCCTCCGTGAGAGAAAGAAAGAAAAACGGAGATAAGAGTTGAATCACTCACAGAGAACTTGTACCTCAGTGTGCTTATCAGTCCAAAGAATAAACGGCACAAAGAAAAGCGGTCATAAGTGCATTTGCACGCACAGGCAGAGTGTGTATGTACAGACTGCTCCTTTATCTCGGACCAAAAACACAAACTATTAAACACAAACACTCTGCAGCTTTGAATCACTGCATCTGTCAAACTGGAGCCTTTTGGGATGAAGTCTCTTCAAAGATTATCCATGTAAACACATTTATCTGGACTATTGTGGATCTGTACTTTGAGTATCAATCAGTTTCTGCTCGCTACAGACAGATTGGAATATTTGGTGAATGGGGAGAGTGGCACATGTTTCTCTACATAGCTCCTCTTTCTTATCCCTCTGTTCCCTAGAGAGAAAAACAAAACTATTGAAATACATCAGTGAGCCACACTGTGAGTGAGTACACATGTTCCTTCATTAAGTAGAACATGGGGTTTATATTCACCACCATGCTGAATTAGTATTAATCCACAGCTGAAAATAGTCCCCCACTGATGCGCCATTAATCCTGTTTGAGTAACGTTTTGCAGAGACGACACAAACCAGGTGCTTTGGGAAATAATTGAACAGATGTCACAAGTCGTATGGGTCCTATGAAATATAATTCAGATTAACAATAAAAAATATTAGACCATCACTTTGGAACACATAACGTAAAAGTTATGTAAGTATATACATTATTATTATTATTTAAAATAAAAACTTCAATGTCGCCAATCAAGTGCATCCATTGAAGCCTTTGTACCTCATCAAATGTGGCCTCCAATAGTCGCCCATCTCACCTCCGAGATGAGGATCACAGTATATCATTACACCATCACACTCTGAACTGTCTGCTGGAGAGCATCACTTTACAAAGCATCCACATGGGATCTACACAGCGACCAATCAGGCCTTGAGGGATTCCAGGGATCTATATATAAATAAAGATGGAGTACTTCTTCCCTGTGAAGTGATAAAACGCTGAGCTGAGACACAACTTTCACGCGTCCACAAATAGCAGACTGACACTTCCACATACTGTAGGTGAAAATGATCTGCTGTGACACTTCAGTCGGCTGTGAGCAGTGAGAAGCTTTGATTGGTGCTTAAAGGAAAAACTTTCTCTGTGGCTGATTTCAACAACACAGGTCCAGTGGCTGAAGTGAGGAAATTACAGCAGATTATAGTAAATAATATTCTTCCATTTCAGTAATTCCCTGAAACAGCTGATTAATGTTTCTAGGAAACATCACACAAACAGTGCATTTGTTGCGGACTATTTTCAGCTGGGGATTAATCTCCATGTGGTGCCTTCACGAGAATTTAGCAGCAGAACGATGCGTGTGGGACTGAAAAGAAACAGCCTTATTTATTCAGCATAAATTACAATCTTATAACGGCGTGGATTGCTGTTTGTTTCTGCTTTATATCATTGTGAACATCACATTTCTCGGATTTGACCGGTTTGTTGGGAAAGACAAGACATTGGAAGATTCCTCCTCGGGGCCTGTTTCCATGTTTCCAGATATTATGGACGAAACAATTCATGGCTTATTTAAAATATAATCCTTATTTCCAGCTATAGGAACCTATGTTGTTCATACGTCCCGTTTGTGTGAACACTATATCCCAACAACGCCGTGAGGGAATTTCTTCATTTCTGGTACAATTGTTTGACTCAATAACAAACTGATTGGATTTTTTTTTGTAAAAGCTGAAGGCATCTTTTGCTTCAAGACATTTTTTTCCTTGTGAACGCGATATCTCAAGAAAACCTTCAGGAAATTCTTTTCAATTTGGTACAGATGTTCACTTTTAACTGATTCGATTTCAGTGGTCAAAAGTCAAAGGTCACGATGACATCGAATGAGTCTTGGGGAAAAAAAGACTTAATTCTTAGGCAATTTGTTTGCTTTACAGAATTCCCAACTCTCCTGCTGAGAACTACAATAGTTAAGATATCAATAGAGAGCTGTATCTTGCACTTGGTTTAATGAAATTAGTCTTTTTCATGAGCAGTGCAGGTGCTGGATTGAGACACATATTGGCATCCTTCAATAGTAGTGCAGCAAACTCAAGATGCCGCCCACTCACTGGCTCAAGCATAGAAGACAAGAACATAGTGCACATGTCAGAATGCGTCCGTCTTTGTCAGTTAATTCTCTGGCTGTCTTATCTGACTCACCCAGCAGCAGCAGCTATAAAAGCCAGGCTCTTTTGCTTGACTTTAATGCCACTAATGCTGTTTAATCACTCAACCATTCATCCCAGTATGTCCTGAATTACTATCAGCTTCATTTGGCATTGCCTCATGCCGACCGGTGTCCATTATCGCCGGTGCAAATGAGGAAAGATAATGTGTTTTGTTCAAAAGCAGATGAAGAAGCCTCCTGGAGTTTGTGGCTGTAACTATGTCGCAGCACTGGAGATGGTCACTGTGTGTGATCAATGAGATTCATGAATCTGAAGCAGCCTTCGGGATTTGACCTGGTTTTTATCAAACACACACACACACACACACACACACACACACACTGGGATTCACAGACAGAGACAAAGTTTAGAGAGAGTGAACACGCTAAATGGAGGTCTCAAGACACATGATGGATGAAACTCAAGTGAGAGGAAGAGTGCAGTGTAGTGTGAACGTGGACCTTTAAAACAAGGCCACACTAAGCCATGCCAGGCCACGCTGAAGAAATCCGTTGTTTGCTCTCTGACGTTGTCTGAGGAGTGGATTTTAAAAAAAGGGAGGAAACTTCAAGTGGAGAGTGATGGAAGAGTTGTGACTTTGCACTAATTCTCCTACACTCAGCCCCCGGGGGCGGTCAGGGCTTCATAATCCACTGACCGGCGTCCATCGTCCCTGACAGGGTGAAGCCAATCAGCGTGTACACTGAGGAAAATCACTGGGATGTCACAGCGGGATCCCGTTGTCCAGTGAAACAAAGTTTGGGCCCAGCCATGGCCCACTGACCCACTACAGACTCCAATAGTTTTTAATTCAAACTATGTTGCTCCTGATCGTGTGTGTGCGCCTGTGCGTGTGTGTTGCCCTATTTTGTAGAAGTTGAACTTGCTTACAAACTTTGAGTAATAAATATTTTAACAAAGTCAAAGACTACATAAAGTACAATGTAGTTTTAAGATTTCCTGATTAATAAGTCTTGAATAAACATAATTTGCATAGCTGGCTTCAGTTATAAATGGAAACAAGGACAGTTTCAAAGGGTTTGAATTTATAAATTGGTGCTTCTTTGAAATTAACGGTATAAGATGCAACTTTTTTAAATCCCAGTGCTTGTAATTTCACGAGTTCTGTTCTGTAAATCATCTCCCAGTTGTTGTAAATGCTACAATAGCAGTGTTGCAGTAAGAACATACATATGTAGGTTGATCATGAGACATCACCTTTTTCCCAATGAGCCCAACTCATCTTCTTCAGAGGACGACTTAGAAAATATCTAGATCTTTAAACGAGGAATCTGAATCCTACTTTGCCTTTGTCAGCTAAGGCCCAGAGCTAGGACTCCCACTTTTGGCTCCGTTTTGATTCCCAAACTTAGACATATTGGACTTAGTTCATTATTGGAATGTCATTGATTTTACTGAATGTATCTTCAGATGAAACTTTAACACCGCCTCCCTCCCTTAAACTCAACCATGTCCACTACCTGAAAACGCTGCCCTGGGTAAAAGCAATATCAAACTTGAGATTGAGCTGTTCCTGAGTTTTTTACTCAGCCTTCATGTGTCCTTGTTCCCGTCCTGCGCCCTCAGCGGAGCGATGGCACTTTGTGTAATTATTACACAGCTTTGTTGAGTTTGCATTTCTGCCGGGCCACTAAAAGGTTCAGACATCTCTTTTATAATCAGCCATGGACGTTTTGATGATTTCGTAAGAGTGCTGCTTTTCAATCCGAGCTTCTCTGTGGCCTCAGTTTGTCATATGAGTATTTTTAAAATTGTATTGATGTCTTTTGAAAGCACACATGTAATAAGTACTCTGCAGGAAGGAAGTGATTGTTGTAAAATAAATCACCCTGTCTTCAGTTTGCTGTACCCTACTCTTACACTGTAAAAAAATAACAAAAAAATAGGACACAGAACAAAAGCCCTGAGATCGATTGTGTCTTTGTCGATATCATAAGTTATGGAGACACAGAGGCGCAGTAGCCAGGTCCCACGACACATGCTTGACTAATCGTTAGACGTTCACCCTACGTTTAAAGCAAATGAACACTCGAAACATCAGTGAAGAACTACCTAAAATGGCCGACACTATATTTATGTACGGTCTGTGGTAGAAATACTCTCTAAATACTATGTTAAAAGTAAAAGTCCTGCTTTCAGTATATGTTCTGAAAAATGATTTCAATGAAAAATATACACAAAGTAACACAACTAAAAGTACTAATTGTGCAGAATGGCCCATTTCAGAATAATGTATATTATATAATTTGATTTTTTATTGATTTATTAATATGTTCCTATATATTAATGTCCATCTCCCTTAAATGTTGCAGCTAGTAAAGGTGGGGCTTATTTTAACAAATAATTACATTACCGTCTCGTGAATTGTCGTGGAGTCGGAGTACAAATTTGCAGTAAGTGGAACTGTTACAGTACAAGTACCTCAAATCTGTACTTGCATTTGAGTAAAGATACTTAGTTAGGTTTCCCTCTCTCTCTCTAGCTCAACCTCCTGTGAATGAATTAATAAAAGAGTCAACACTATAGACTCTGTGTGTGTGTGTGTGTGTGTGTGTGTGTGTGTGATTGCTTCACAGTATTTGCATGGATGGCTCTGAATCTCCTTGGCTCCTCAAAGTCCAGAGCACAAAAAAACAAGTTCAACAACACCATTCGTCATCCCAAATTAAATTTCCCTTATTTCCCTTCAGGAGGAACCCACATGTCCTCTGCTAAATGGCTGCACAGTCATTTGTGTACAGGTTAAATTAATGTACATTCATTTAAAATGTCCTCCACTCTGCAGAACCTTTATCTGAATAACATTATAATTGCTTTCTCGATTGCCAGTAGATATTAACTTGTATTATTCTGTCAGACTAAATATTTTAATTTATCTTTCAAACAACAGTAATAACATGAGATGGCAAAGACACACGGTTGCTTGTGATGCACAGGAATAACAATCAGTGCATCTGACTGCCTCACGCAATAGTCAAGCCTTTTTTTGTCATTTAATACTAAATGTGCAGATCTAATCTTAACTAATATAAGTTGCAGCCTTGTGCTGTAAGTATAAAAAAAGGCTAAATTGCTTTTATATCTGGAAATATTTAATGTTGCCTGGCAACAGCATCTGGTGATCTGGTGGGTTCAGAGATGAAGTGCTTTCATTATCACGTCTAGCTCAGTTAATATTTGTAAAGAAATATATATTTATAATGTTTGGAGAGTGAAATATTGAAGCATAAAAATAATATCACACTTGAGCATATTGACAGCCACTCAACAAATGCTTTAAGCTGATTAGTTGAGCAACCACTTATCATTTCACTTGTCTCAGAAGTAGCTAGTTCCTCAGACTCACTCCCTCAGTTTTCGGCTTGTTGTATTGTAGTTGTTGTTACTTATTGTACTTTATATACATTAATTTAAACTCTTCAAACTTTTTTCTGTGAATTTCCATGCAAAAAGATTCAGATACTGAATAAAGAACAAACAAACTAGAACAAAATTATTCTGTGTGAGGTCCTCTCCTTTCCACAGAGACACGAGCTGCTGTCTAACTCGATAGCGGAGCGCTTTCATTGCAGAATTTCCTCAGCTCTTCTGAGATTCCCTAACTCACTCATTTGCTTAATCCGAGCTGATCCACGGGACATGAACAAAGCGTCCACACCTGTCCTCCCTGGCGTCCTGTGCCAGGGAAACAGCTGTGGTGACCCACGTGACCTCCGAATGTACAGCGTGAGAAATGGCAGCACTCATGTATGATGATGCTAATGTCAGACAGCGGACAAATGTGTGTGACTGGGGGAAGAGAAGCGGGCGGGAGAGGCGGCTGTACTCACCATGTCGATGGATGACACAGGCCCGATGCTGTTGACATATATGCCCACATCGATGACTGTTGGTTTCACTGAAAGAGCCAGAAGGAACACGAGTGAGTGATGGCCGCACATAGTGTAGACGGGACACGTGGTGTGAGATTCATACATCTGCAATCAGTCAGTTTTTTTTCGTCGTCTGTCAGGGTTTTCATCCCCTTGTTACGCCTGACTGAACCTGCAGTGTTCAAAACTGAATCAGGGCTTTAAAACAATGATTATCACAATGTCACCTTGAAAAACCAAAAGAATCTATTTTCTTTACAGTGAAGGCTGAGCCATCCATTCATCCATCCATCCATCCATCCTTCCATCCATCCATCCATCTATCTATCTATCCATCCAGAGTGAAATATGTACAGTCTGTAAATCAGAAAAAGCTCCTGCAGCAGTCGCTGTGTTACCATGGCGATTAATAGCATTTCCAGTCAGTATCTAGGATCTTGGCTAATTTTGCTTGGCAACAACATTTGAATTGGTTCTTGGAAGCAGAAATTGGAACATCAGAAACATGGACCGTTACCAGACCTTAATGATGCAGTTAAGGAGTATTTTTTCTCTTAATATGAAGGAGCTTAGGGGAAGAACTAGAAAGTGTTATTGCTCTACACGTTCCGCATCTGTCGGCAAATCATTTACTCCAGCTAAACTCCTGGTTGCACCATCCTCAGTCTCAGAATCATGTCGTTCCAACCGCGTTTTTATAGCATGAAATATGTCATTAAAACCAAACACCTAAACGAACATCAGTGTGATGAGAACTACATTAAACGACAGAAACCATTTACATGATGTGTCCTTAATGAGTAATTAGACTTGTGACCTATACTGCAGCCAGCCACCAGGTGGCGATCAAAATACTTTGTTTTCACTTTCACTGCCAAGTAATAGTGGTGAGTTGTGGTACTGCAATAAAAAGGCATCATCATCATCATCATCATCATCTATTCTTTTATATTTTATTCCATCTATGGATGTTTAATATTTGTAAAACTTTCCCAAAGCTTTGCAGTAGCACTTTAATTTTATGTGCATGACATCATCACAATGTAAACTGTAAACACTAGAGCACACGTGCAACACATAAAAATCAAACAGCAAAGAAATAAATAATTTGTTTAATGAAATCATCCAATCCACTGAAATGAGCTTGAAAATATTTCACGTGCACCATTTCCCTCTATTTACATCACAGGTGCGACTAACAGCTGCTATTCACTTTTGAGAAGGCACAGAGATTTGTTGAACACACACACAAGCATATACACAAACTCAATTTGAGTGCATTGAATACGTCTGCAGAGCCTCTTTCAGACAGTTGTGTAAATGTAGGCTGAGCTGTTTTGATAGCAACCGACATTGTGAGGTTAAGCACTGAGCATGTGTGAGAGCTCTTGTGCGTCCACCCCCAGAGACAGTGTAATCGTTGGTTTGAATTCGTTTGCAGCTTTGCGACCAGTACACGTTTGGAATCTGCCGTCTGGCTGGAAGGAAAAAAAATTGCACATCGCCATTTACTGTCGTTTTGTTTGCCAAAGGTTAGGAGTTCTGCCAAGTGGTGTATTTTAATAGATCTCTGTGGGAACTGGAGTCTTCACCAGAAAGCAGCAGTTGCGCTTCACTATTTGCAAACAATATATTTCACAGACTGCACAAAGCTTCTAATTCCTCTTCTAGCAGATCACTAAACAGGGCAAACGTTACAAAGACGTCCAAATAGTCCAAATAATTCTGATCATAAAATCTGCATGTCTCTTTCTCTCCTCGAGACAAGTTGCCTTTGGCAGCGTGCTCAACTCCCAACCTTGATCAATTTGATCACTCAGCCTCTAGGTGAGAATGTCGGAGCCGGAATAAAAAATGCAGGCTGAGGCTGAGAAAGAAAAAATATTCTCACATAAATCTAAAAGTAGAGGTTGAATTAGAAAAAAGAAATTGACTTTAATTTGAAGCTGTAGCTGTTTGGGTGTGTACAGACATCAGCACTGCCAATTAAGAACATTTAACAGAAGGCTGTTTGCATGTAATCTAATAATATTGTTGTCACATGTTACCTACTTAATGAATCCATGACCCACATTACATGAAGACTCAAATAAATCGATATTCTTTACTCATCATCGTCTTCACAGCCACGTGCCGTGGGATGTAAATGAAAATGTAAGTACTGAAGGGCATGTGGGTGTGTTCATGTGTGCAGATCCGAGCGGTATGTCCCAGGGACCTGCTGTGCTGGTCCACTGATGCAAACAGTTTTGGTTGGTGGAGGCCGGCTGGGAGGCATTGACTCAGTTCCAACAGCATGTTCCGCTCCACCAACTGGACAATGAGCGACAACAATGCACTTGTGTTTTTTTGCCTATAATTCAGCTTGCACTGTGCCGACAGTGATGTTCTCTACGATCTTTACTAGGAATTCAAGACTCCAGCATTCCCTTCTGATAAAGCTGTGGGGTGGATCAGCATGATATTATGTAGAAGCATTCACGGTGCCCAGGAGATGAATCTTTTACGACCCCCTGACGTTTCTTCTATTGTTACCGAGAGGCTGTCGCACCACCAGTCGGTCAGTTTATTTCACTTATCCTCTGAGATAGCTCAACATATGATGGCAGACATTTGGTCGACATCTATTGAAACTTCTCAGAGGATGAACCCTCCTGACTTTAAACCCCTGATGCTTCTATTTTTTCATTTTTAATGGAATATCTTGGCAACCACGGTCGGTTCCTCGTTCCTGGTTGTAAAGTTCTTCTCAGAATGTATCCTTAGCTTAACTTTCCTCAACATTCAGCAAGAAATCGAAACGTATGTTTCCTTGAATACAAAATAGTGAAGTGAATATCATCAGCTTAATTGTAAACTCATTTCTTAGATATATGAAGACCAAGGATTTATTTTCTTTGGCAAATACAAATAATGACAAAAACTTTTGAGCAAGAATAATTGTAAACCCGCTAAACAGATACCGGGTGTCATTACTGAGATCTTATAAAATAAATGTGAACCCACACAGCTACACAGGACTGTCAGCAGCTGATGCTTCAACTACGTACAGATATCCACATTATTTATCATTTCGAGCCCGGACAGGCCAGAAACTGAAAGTCTGCTCACTAATTCATCTGCGCTGTTTGTGTTGCCAAGATGTCAGCCTGATATCTGCAGACAGCTGCTAGCTGGTGTTAGCTTCTTGGCAGAGGCCGACTGAATATAGCAGAATCCACACACTGTTCTCTCAACTTGCACAGCTTCAAATCCCGTCGACAGATATTACCCCTCGTCTCAGATCCCTTTCATTGATGGGAACTTCACTACAAAATAACCAGACTCGACAAACCACCCTGAGTCTGGACAATCCTGTCACACAGTTTATAGCCTGCAGTGAAGTAACTTTACACAAAGTCGCCATTAAAAACACACAAATGCACAAATGTAAATGAATCCTGGGGTTATAGGGATCAGTACTGAATAATTCAAATGTGTATTTCATCTGAAAAATTGCTCATTAGTTGCAAAAGACAATTTCCAAAACCTGTCAACATGTCCAGAGAAGAGACGAGAAGACGCTGACAAAGATGTCAACTCGTAAAGACGAGGAGATTCGAGAGCTTGAATTTGAGAATTCTTGTCAGACGACAGCTTATGTCTCTTTGGAGATATTTTGACCCTTCACTATCCGTGTGCCAGGAAAATAAATCATTTTGTTGATTACTGCTTTCAAATCCTTTTGAAGTGACTGCAGGACCTCCTGTTGGCTTGCGTCTGGTCAGTGGTTAGCATCGCACTGTTGAATACTGTCTGGCACTGTTACTGGGCATCAGGCCCATGTTCACCCTCTGAATCAAATCTTTACTTTCCATTTTTTGGAAATCTGGCATTGAGAGCGAGTGGGACAATACAAACTCATAATGTTCAAATAATAGAGAAATAAACAAGATGTACTCATTGTTCTTTGAAGACAAGGGGCTGGAGCGTTTTCCAGCATTCACTGGGAAACCCCAGGACACCAGGAGAGGATGAACAATAATGCAGATGAGTCCACCTCATCTGAATATATTTGGATTAGGTGGTGGAAACACCAGGTGGAAACCAAGGCGACAGGGAGAACGACGGTTCCTCCTGTGAGAGCCATTTACAGTGGAAATGGAGAAATTGAAAGACCACAGGAGTGATTGTATGGGGCGGGAAGCTGACGTGTTTCAGCCGAGCAGGTCCGCAGTGTCTGGAAACTGGGACAACCTGAAGGGAATTGTCCTTAATTTACTCCACAGTGGATCATCACAAGAGAACATCACACTCTGTATCTCTTTAAGATACATTTTACACAGACATATCTATGTCTCTATCTATCTCTCAATCTCTCTATCTATCTATCTGTCTGTATATCTGTCTGTCTGTCTATCTATTATCTGATGAATTCCTCTTCCTCCTCCTCAGGACACTCAGCCTCCTCCTCCTCCTCCACCACCTCGTCTTCTTTTCAGAAAAGCCTCACAGGTCCCATCTGCATTACCGAATTACCCTGTGGGCCTCGATTAAGCAGAGATGGCTTTTATGCCTGCTTGGCCTGGCTGGCATGACAAATGCAGCCCACATTGTGAGCCCTGGTGAACACACACTCACTCACTCACTCACTCACTCACTCACTCACACACACACACACACACACATACTCACTCACACACACACACACACACACACACTCACACACACATCCCTGCTGACCTTTCAACCTCCATATGTTGAGTGTCCAAGACATACTGTCCAGGGAGTAGTGCAGGCATCAGCTGCAGTCTCAAGGGGTTGCCTTCATCTTTCAAAATAAATGTGCCATGACATTGTTCATCACATCTTCAATAACAGTTATTTACAGTACTTTAGGCTTCCAATTTAATTCCATTTAAAATGCACCGACTACGTGATCCTAGGAAAACATTTGGAATATAATCAATAATGTTGGAGCTGTCGTCACAATGCACCAACGAGACAGTTAAAGCAACACAGCTAGAGCAAGTTGCTGGAGGAGCCAAATCATTTCACACGAGTTATAAATGTATATACCGGTATAAATGTTTGATGAAATGCTTAGCAATTTAATGTTGTCCCCAACGACTAAATGAAGAAGTAGCTAAATTAAATCTGCATGGAAAACAAAAAGCTGAGATGAAGGCATGCGTCTGACTCGAGTAGGGTTTCTGCAGTTCGTCAGGATTCCTTTAAATCAAATAATACTTAATAATGTTAATGACACTATCTTAAAAGGTAAAGGCTCAGCAAAACATTTGGAACACTGTGTCTCACATTCACTACAGATACAAAGCAAAACAAAACAAAGCAGTATCTCCATTATTTCAGGAGTTATTTGGCATCGCTGATGATATATTGTAATCACCCCGAACTCATGATATGAATGAAGGCATTGTGACCTTTGGATTTGTTTCACAGTTTGCTGGCCAGCCTGAAAAGTTTTTATTCGCTTCACTGCTTCTGCAGTTTTTGCAAGATAAAGCCATTAATCTTGTCAAACATTTGATGAAGCCACTTCATATGTTTGTGTAGCCCTCCAATGGGAGAGTGTTGCTCTTACAATATGCCACATGATCATCTATCTTTGCTCCGGATAAATATTTCTGCACTTGGATTATTCCAGTGTGAGCACTACAGTCTGCACGTAGCTGCAGCCACTGCTCCTTTATTCCCTTTAAGTCACAGCTATGGTTTTCACAGTTCAAGTCAGACACAAATGCTAAGGATGTAGTCTGCAGCCACTGTAATCCATCACTCCGTACTCCGGTACGGCCCATGTCATCCACTGCAATCGCACATCGAGTCATGCATGACCGCCCTGCTTCCTTGTTACCAGCCTCGGCAGCATGTGTTCACCTTGTGAATCTGTGTGTGTGTGTTTGTGTCAGTACTGCAAAATGTGGTGCGGGAGACATCTGCTATAGCTGGAACTATGACAGAGACAGTCCTGAGTTCTTAACAGGTATTCATGTATCTGAAGACAGATTTCGTCAACAGCTTGACATTCATGACATTTTTCAAGTGTGTAGTCGCGATCAGAGTTCAAAGTTGGCTGTGGTCCAACCCATGAGTACTGGGTTCACACATAATACTGTTGTAATAATATACACATGTACATGGTGATGGGGCGTCACAACTGGCAGGGTCTTTAGTTTGTTTGTAAAGCTCTGCAGCCCACATTGCATTTGCTTGTGTATTATGTTGAACTACTCCAAATCCGTCCAGTACTGTGCTGGATAACCTGTACGTATGACGCTGGGCATCAAGTGGCTTTTGTTCATATGGAGGAGGCAGATATGAAGTGAGCAACACTGGTAACTATAAATCCAGCTACTAAAAGTGATATTTAACAAAGAGAAATGTCAAAAAAATTAATTACATAACTAATTAAAGAAGCAGAACATTTTTATGAAGTTTCTTATTGAGTGTTTTTACTCCTTAGTCTGATGATGAATAAACTATTTTGAAAATGTGATACAGATAAAAGTTAAATTCAGGCGAGAGGAGAGAAGCAGTTAATGTCTGATGAGGTTAATCGGACTGAAATGTTCATTTATAATCATGGGAAACATTTAACAGTGCGTGGATCATTTTTCTAATTAAAGACATCAGAGGCTTTCTTTTTTTTCTTTCTCCTTGTGTTGTTCTGAGCTGCAGCGAAAGAACAACACAAGGAGTTGAAGTAAAATAAAATCAACACTGTCAGGAATCCTGTCGGGAACCAAAGAAACTTCAATTAAAATGAAGCAATAACAGTTATTATGTAGTTGTCCAGAGTGATAAAATCCTTCTGTTTGTTAGAAACGCTGTTTTAAAACCAGAGCAACTCCACTGATCAATAAAAAGATCTATTACTCTTTATCACTTCTTACTTTATTGCAATCACTGTTGTTGACTCCTGCGATCTGGTCAGTAGTTGGGCTGTGGACGGGTTCTGAGGTGAGCAGGTGAGCGGTGGAGCCCATGTTACCATGGTGATGTAACCCAGTAAAGGTCCATGTATGCTGAACGTTAGACACCGACATGGACAGAGATATTTTGTCCCTGTGCTCTGTGTTCATTTTGTTCTTATGGATATGGTGGAACAGAAAAAACGTGGTTACACTTTTCACAGTTGTTAGCAAAAAAGTTATATACCATTTAATTGACTGTATTTCCAATGTGAATATTGCAACAAACAACAGTGAGTGTCACGGCCCTACGTGTATTGAAGGCGTTAGCACAGTGGCACTTCATCATTATGTATGTGACTGCACCAGCTCCACTTGGGAGGAAACCTCTCTTTGCTGTCTGTTCCAGCCCTTTCCCCGCCTGCATGGTGCTCCACCACAAACTAGCAAAACAACAGATTCCCTGGGCACACACACACACACACACACACACTCACTCACACAAATTTTTGATGTGTGCAAATGTCAAAACTGAAAAACACAGACAATTCTAAAGGACTTGACCGATTGAAGAAGCTGTCTAAACCAAGTTTTAATGATTTTTTTTTTTTTGAATAAGGGATTTATTTACTTAACATTTGAGCAAAGTGCCAGGGCAAACTTCAGCATAACACTTTTACAAAGGTTCTTCAGGTACTGAGTGGTTAAAAACCACTTGACAGTTTAATAAAAGTACAGATGTTGAAATAAGCCGGTGGCTGCAGAAACATTGGTTTTATTGGTTCCATTCAAAGAATGTGTTTAGAGGTAAGGAAATTATAATTGAGACTGGGAGCATGTTGGCAGGGTGTTTTGAATATTCGGCCCCCTCATGTGTGTCAAATGTGAAATAAAAGAAAAATAAGTGTGTGCATGATACTGTACATATGTTTAGCTAAAAAAAGGAAAATTAGAAATAATAGTTGTTTGCACTCTTTCACCATTTTGACTATTTCTTCCTCCAAGGAATGTTTAAATAACTAAAACAGCTTCCTGCGTGTGGCGAGCAGCAGCCATCTGGTTCCCCCAAGAAGCGAGGGGCTAAAAATTTATTTGCCAATTCTTTTTGACCCACTTCTGCACATTTCAGCAGCTCCGCACTCCAAGGACGAGCCACGGTGAGCCATCTGCACTGCCGAGAGGGACGTCAGCTGCAACCGCCCGACGACTGGGGAAACTGTCATCCATCAAACGCAGATGATGTCTACCGCTGAACCCCACCACCTCTGGCAGATACTACAGGTACAGTAGAATCAGAGAAAGTCTCTGAAATTATTTATATTTCTGAAAACACAAAGGATGTGAGAATTGAATAATTAGACGAATTTGATTATTTTATTTTCTTAGCTTAAACGAAGCCTCTCAGCGCTTTGCGACTCCCCAATTTTCATCAATGATCTTCACTGCACTGTTAGCTTGGCTTTGTGTAAACACGGGACGGAACGGCAAACCTGGCCCAGTCTGAAGGCAGCAGAATCCACCCAAAGCTCTAAAGCTCCCTGATCAGAGGATTTCTTGGCTTTGAGCAGTTGCTGGGTAAGTAGCACAGACTCACAGAACCATTGGTGGGATATCTGAGATGGATTGTGATACGAAGCTTATCCTGTTATATTAGTATTCTAGTGATTATTCAACACATTGTAATCTAGAAAGGAGCCAAAATTCCCAACACTATTCTTAATCCAATATTCACTCTCTTTTAGCTCTGTTTTGGTCTCCTCCTGAGGGAAATACCCGGCTCTTTATCTGCTAAATGCCTCTTTTCTTTCTCGAGTATGTTGCTGAGTGCATCAGTCTCCTGTTTATTGCTGAGAATGTACTGTACGGTGAGTTTTTGGAGTTTATTCACTGAAAACAGCTGCGTGCTGACACGATGAGACAGCTTTCAATGAGCAGAAACCTCCTATGAAGCTTCAGATTGGTATTATTATCATTATAAACTTTTATTGATTGAATTTGCTTCAAGTAGAAAACTGCTAAACATTCCCCCCTCGTTTATGTTGATCCACTCCCTGAGAAGTCCACTCGAGCTGTGCTGGGCTCATCCCTGTGCAAACTGTATATCTACTTGAATGAATATGAAGCAGGATATTGCTGCCATGCGTTTGCTCAGCAAATCTTCCCTGTATAAACAAACATTGTTTAAATTGGGGTGTGCGGCTTCAGCCGGTGTTTTATTACACGGAGCTCGAGCACATGTTATAGAAACACTCGTCTGGAGATAAAAGATGACATCAGGTGTTCTGAGGATAAAAACTCATATACTCCTTTCATGAATACATGAAAAAAAAAAGTTATGTAAGTCTTAATGGAAAGACTTGCCCTTCAGACAGATATTGACCTGCTGCGGGGGTGTGAGACGTGCCTGTGTGTTTGTGGTTTGACTATGTAGGTGTGTGGGGGAGGGAGCGGGCACAGACTGTACTGTGGCACATTGCATTCAGGTCCTTAAATCTAATATAAAAGATCAGGGAGAGGAAGGTTTTTCAATTCTGCAGAGGGTTTAATGAGAAGCAGGCAAATGCAAAGGTCTCTGTGCTTATGAATCAACATAGGCCATCACTCAGCAAAATAGGGGAGGGGGCCAGGGGATCCTTGTTAAACACAAGCACACACGTGTGCACGCAGCGAGGAGGGCATTGTGGAAATGATCTCTCAATTCAATCCCAATTAATATTTAAGAATAATGAAATAAACAACCACTTACTTGTACCTGCTATTGTTGGTAAATTACAAGCATATCATCCATTTATAGTATTAATTACTTTGCGAATTGACTGAACGGAAAGTGAATGTGACTCGCAAGTCAAATTAAAAGCGACTTTGTCCACACACTCTGCTGAAAGATTACCGTGCAAACAGATGCAAATGGAAAGCTTTTTGGCTCGGGCTAATCCCAGGATACTGTGTTAAGAGTCACAACAGAATATATTTATAATAATGCTAATAGTGCTTGGGTGTCTGCCATGACAGAGGTTAATGCTATAATCTCTTTGAAAGGGGAAGAGATGGAATATTAGTTGCTTTAGTCACACACTCCCAAACATATCGTTAAACTGACACGAGACTGGCGGAGGAGGGAAGTCCTCTGTGATTTTTTTTTTTTTCCTCAACAAGCAACTTTGTCAATTTAACCGGAGGAGAACAAAAATGGCAGTCACCCATCACGGCTGGAGACGTCCTCCGGATTTGATTAGATAGTATGTCCATCAGGTAAACAATGAATTATGCATCATGTGCTCTTTATCACAGCAAATGAAGGTGCCTGATACGAAACAAGCTAATGTGGATGATGAGCTTGTTGCGGGTTGCTTTTGGAAAAAATCTCACAATGCTGAGGTCAGGGAAAAATTCTTAATGGCTTATTATTTGAGTAATGCTAAAATCTTTCTGTTTGTGCATACAGGAAAATTGAAAGTGGTTTTGAGTGGTTCAGTATGTGAGCACCAATAAAGATGTCCAGGGACGTAAAACTATTTCGTACAAAACCCTTCAGGAAAAAGAACAGAACAACAACAATGGACGAATGTCTACATGTAAGAAAAACATGTCCATTGTTTAGTTCATTTTATTCAGTTATGCACTTTACAATTTTTTAACAAGACACTAGAAGGGAAGAGTTCAAACCTCTGCCAGGGCTGAAAAATGGCAAAGAGAACATAACAACCTAGATGCAGGTAAAAGGAAATAGCAATGCCTTGTTTTATTGTTTTTATTAAGGCATTTAGATGTGAGCTATATTTTTGTATCCGGTGATGATGATGATAACTTTATTTCTAAATTTCATTAAATTTGTGCAAAAGACTGAATCACTAGAGAGGCTTTACCAACATCACAACTGCTCTAACAAAATGGCCCCTCTCGTTTGTTCCTCACTTGGCTTAACCACACAGGTGCAACCCCCCCTCCCCACCTGTGCTTTTCCACAGTCTACCCGCCCCTCCCTGATCCAAGGCTAAACACCGGCTCCTGGCTGGAGGGGACACTGGAGACACAGATGGAAATCGATTAAATGGTTAGAGCTCACAGGGATGGGAAACGTGTCAGCCATGATCCAGAGCCAGGTTGGTCTTATTACCACCTAATGCAGTTCACTTTTGGATCAGCGTATTGTATCATCCTTTTGTGGTTTTCCATTAACACAGAAACGCAGAAGAAATAAAAAGACGAGATCCATAACCCCCCTTTGGAGATCAATGAAACATTTTTAAGAGAAGCTACATTTCTTCTTTACACCTTCTGTTTACTTCATGAAACTGTTTGTGTTTGTTAAAAAAATAACACAGGATGTATGACATGGAAGGGAATGGTTATTTGCTTCACACAGTTCATCAAAGGTCACTCCATCCGCCAGCATATCTCTGTGCAAGTGTATCCATGCATGTGCACCGTGTGTGTGTGTGTGTGTGTGTGTGTGTGTGTGTGTGTGTCAGGTGTTCCTGCATCTCCTCCCCCGCCGGTGAATGTCAGCTCGGCTACCCCGGCTACCTTAAGACGTGAGCGGGAGCGTTTGCCAGGACTCTAAACTCCTCTTCAACTAACGAAACATCGCCGGACTTGAAATCTCGAGGCGGCTCATGTGGAAATTGTGCTCTCAACTGGTGAGGTGTCAGCATCGTGCCAAGTGTCAGTTCTGTGAGGATCAAGGAGAGGAGGCCTGCCAAGGACCGAGTCAGCCACAGAACCACCAAAGATCAGAGCCGGGGGTGGAAAGGGTAACTATTTTACTACAGCAGGAACTCTGTGATTTTAGGTGGTGTTTCTTTTAAGCAGCACTGTGCTGAATATTACATAAATTTAGATCTCAGTGAGGTGGGATCACATAGCATTCAGTAATGCTCTATTTGCCGAAATAGACAGAGACTGTATATGAAGATGGATGACGTGTCTCCACTTCTTTCCACTATCCAGAAATGAATGGAATCCACAAAGGATACTGGAGACAAACACTGCCATCCCTCACATATGGATCCAGAGTCAGTAGTGATCAGGGAATGGAGCCGTGCTGGCGACATCCTGCCGATACAGGCCCTCAGCCAATCGTAAGTCAGAGAGTCAGCTGTCAATCGTGACGTTTCACCCTGTTACAGCATCAAAAACCAAACTAACCGAAAAAATAATGTATTTATTGGATGTGAAGATTATAAATCTACAAGCTAAACTAGAAATCCAAATCCCCCCCATGATATGGCAGCACATGGTTTAGCCCAATTAGCTGCCTCCTGCATTTCAGTGTCCTCAGTCCTTAGCCACACCTTTTGCCAAACCAGGAAGAAACCTCCCCCCATGATTGCAGGTAACACAAACATTTTAATATGAGAGGTTAAGACAAATATAGAGAGCAAAGAAACAAACCAATGTTTTTATGTATCCACTGCACGTGTTACTGACCTGTGTGGTGAAGACAGGAGGTGAGAAAAAGAATGACAGCAAACTAGTGCAGTGGAGGTTTGGATGTGTGACTGTGACTGAGTTGTGTCCCTGCTGCACACAGACGACTTTGCAAAGTAAAACATTTACTCCATGCAGCGACAATTTGGGTTTACACTGTGTCACCACGCCAACCAATGAGGTTAACATGATGATGTAAAGTAGATAGTATATTATTTTGATTCAGTTGCACTGTACAGGCTGTAAAAAACAAACTGCAAAATATGTAAAACATCCAATGAGGACAATGTAGTTTAGGGTGAGAGCTCATCAGTGGGATTTTAAACTGGTGTCCTGTCTAGTCATAAACACCAGCTTTATTCAATTCAAATAACGACAGATAATTCATTTTAATTACCTCCTCATATTCTCAGGGTGATTTTGATCCAGCTGAGTAGTTACATGATGAGACTGATGCCCTGTTAAGAAAATATTAAGCCATTTCATTAACTGTATCTAATGATTCCAACGTTATGCTTTCAATCAGAAAATTGACAATTAGAAAATAGGACCACACAGTTTTTCAGAATGAGCCTGGATGCATGTTTTTACATTCAAATGAGGCTTCGGTTACGTTATTATTTTTCTAAATGTGTCTTTTCTCAGTTGTTGATTGTGTGAACGTTAGAAATTCTAATGCAGGCGAGGAAACTGAAGCAAAACACAGCGAGTTTGAGATGGAGAGGGAGCTTGCTCAGTCTGTGATCTTATAAAGAAGCTGCACGCACTCGTGTTCATTAGTAAAGGGCAACTCAACCTAAAACACGTGTCTGTTTGTGATTTAACACCTTTTCAGGCAAACATCTTTAGATTCGCAGATCAAAGAGCATCATAGCCGCATCAGCTGATGGAAGTTACTCAGGGATATAAGAAAAATGCAATTCATGTCTTTTGCATAAAATAACGGCGGCTCATGCTTTCTAGTCACAATCACAAAAACACACATTGTGGAGTTTGTCGAGTGCCAAGACTAATGGGATGTCGTACTGGCCCAAAGCTCGGAGAAACACCATTACCAAAAGCCAGAAAGTCCCCCAAATATGCTTCATATAACAGGGTTTAATTATTTCTCGCACTGACTGACTTGCAGGAATATTCTGCACTTAATTCAGCCGAATCTTTCAGCGCAGTGTCTTTTTTTTAGAAGGAACAAATTCGCTCTCATCACGTGCACACCATAAGATTGCTCATCCAATCGTAAGGCAACACAGGATATATATAGGTTAATATTATTAATGTTATCGTATTTGGCAATTGACATTTCAACTTGTCAGAAAATGACATAAACCCAATCTGAATTGTTTTTAGGATATCAAGTTTTCATTGCAGATTTAGCTTTAATAAAATAAAGGATGCATCTAAATCTCTTATGAAGCCAGAGGGAGATGCAGCTCCCGACGTAAACTGCTGAGGAAAATAAGCAGAATTTAGTGAAACAAAATGTTGCACCATTGAGATCCCATCATCCACCTTAATGGGGCTGGTTGCAAAGGGGAAGTAAAAGCAGGATTGTAAAGGAAGTGGGGGGGAGAGAGGGATGAGACAAAAGAGTGAGAGAGAAACAGATGGAGACAAGAGAGGAAACAGCTGCAAACCAATGATGTCTGAGCTGCTTTGGTTTCTATTCCTGACACACACCTGGCTTTTATCTGAACCAAAGACTTTCTCTGTAGTGAGACGTGAACGCACACATGTAGCTCGTGCACTGTAGTTTGTGTGACATATAGTTGGGTATTAGCTGCTTGTTGGCGTCACAGAAGAGACACACACTTCTCCTGTCGAGGTGCATGCGCAGTCCTTCACTTCTCGCTCCACCCACAAGACATAATTGTGAGCGCCAGACATATTCAGCGAGGCAATAATGGCCGATATGATTGCAGCAACCTGGTCAGTCAGCGCCGATCAATAGCTTGTTAGCTATGGACAATTACAGCCTTCAGTCACAGTCGCCGGCTGTGATCGCAAAACAAGCAGCAACGGGATTAGCAACCCGGCCGTATTGAAGAGCTGTCAGTTCGTCTGTATTTGCATGGAGGCTGAAATGGACCCGAGTTTGAAACTGATATGTTTGAGTTATTTGAGTTTCAGTGGTTTCTATAAAAAAAAGCCAGGGAATTTGAAATTAATCTATTGGAAAAAGCTCAAACTAAAGTGCTTAGCAGTAATTTATGGTGAGATCTCTTTCTGTAGTGTCTTCCTGGTAGTGGGACTGATTCCTTGTCTTTTCAGCAAATTCTACTTATATCTATTTGCCAGTGTTACATTAACATGAACCATTTCTTGTGTAACAAAGGCTTTTTCCTGGAAAGACCCACTGTGGTGTCTGTATATGAGGATTAACATGACCAGCAGCTGGCAAGTTATCATATGCAAACAAGAGGCACTCGTGGAATCAGTCAGTCACGTGTCAGTGCTCCTGTCAGTGTCTGAGTCTGTTGATAAAGATGGACAGAGCATCTCCACTTTCTTCTGTTGGACCGAAATGAAGCAAGGATCATGCAAATAACAAGAAAAATAAAATAAACAAATTCTTAAATGACAGAAATCATTTTTGACTTTTTAGTTTGGTCCAAAACCACTGAGTCCACCGGCTGCACTCCTGACCTCAGATAAACTACAGACTGTGTCCCAGTGGCTCATTGATGTGTCTGAAGAGGTTTTTTTAAAGCCTCTGTCTGTAGGTTTGTTGACTCAGTTCTCATGGGAACAGACTTTAATCTGTCTTAAATGTACTTTTTAATTTGTTAGCAGACTTGTGTATTTTTAGAAATTGGCTCAAACCTAAACTTGACTTCCAAACTCTAAATGTGTTTGGCTGTGGAGCCCACTTCACCACAGAGCCTCGCACTCCAGGCCGCTTCGTCCTCGATTCCCTGGCGAGCGCACACAAAGCCACTCGCACGCACGGGAGGATCACACAGACCCGTGCCTGGCGATCACACTCAGAGTCCAAAAGGAAAGTGACACAATAGGGACACAAAAGCATCTCATCTTCATCTGAGGCGAACTGCTTCTTATCGTTTAAGGTGAGACTCAACACTTGTTCTGCTCAGGGGAAATCTGGGTCGCTTTTTCGCAAGTGGACCAGTCACCCACTTTATATGAAGATTAGGCTGAGTGCTCGCTTCGCAGGCCTGGAAGAGACGGCGAGGAAAACAAACACAGGAACCAAGATAATAACCTTGTTATGCTGTATCTCGGATTTCTACTGTAAATTTTGCATCACTGCCCTGAAACTGAGTTGAACTGTTTGTCTGTTTAAGGACTCCTGTGAAATAATCATAATCACATTTTAAAGTGAACTGATTATGCTAAATGTGAAATGTAGTAGGTGGCAGGAAGCAAGCATGGCGAGGGGTTGGCGTTTGGGTAGAGCGTGTATGAGACAGGACGTGACGTACAAATCCCGCAGCGGAAACATGTTTGTGTGTCGGCCGACTGCCACCTCGATTATAATGTGCCATTCAAGTGGAACAATTATTGCCTTATTCATAATGATATTGATTCTCCCACTTAAGCTGTTTGTTGTTGATCTAGTGTTTCTGATATTTAATCTTCCCAGCTCCAACCTGCAGCCCCGAAATTACCAGATAATGACATTAATAAGATTAATATCTAATCTCATACAGCAGCTTCTCTAACGCGTTTTATTGAATATGTGACAATAAATCACATTTTTAACAAATGAACTCCATGTTAGAATTTCACAACACAACAGAGGAAAACTAGAGAGAACCATCCCCGGCCTCCTCTCCTCGACTGTAGCATAGAGAGGTTGTTTTTCGCTGTGAGACACAAACACACTTCTGAGTTCTGAATGAATGGACCAATTAACACAGAAATCTCCGATATGCTTAAAAAAACAACAGTATGTATTCTGGTTCCACAGCCAGCAGCGTATAAACAAGCACAAAGAGAGGAGGGTGCAATTTAAAAAACAGAGGCAAACAGAAGAGAGTGTGTGTGTGAGTGTGTTTGTGCGTGTGTGCGAGTTAAACAGGATAATTTTTATTTAGACAAAATCCAGGTTTATCTCGAGCCACACTGTTCTGACTTCAGTAGCTGACTGCCTTGTAATTGTGTGTGTGTGTGTTTGTGTTTCTCAGAGATTCATTGCAGCAGCTCTCAACTGAACCTGTTTTTTCTCCACAATGACTTAAATGTCCCAGATCTGTCTTTGACTCAGCGTCATCTCTGAGTATGTACTTTTTTGTGTGTGTCCCTCCGCGTGTGTGTGTGTGTCTGTGTCCGTATGTTTTTACACACACGTGTTTCCACTGCCTCGCACTATCCTGCTGAAACATTAACATTTCATGGACGATTCTGAGGTTTGTCAACTGGATCTCATCAAAATTTCATCCTTAATTACTGAGGCAGAGCTGGAGGGAGATCCCCCCTGCACAAGGAGAACTGCCACTCTGAACCGAGCTGCTGATGGGGAAAAAAAAAATTCAATCCCCACCAGCTTATTGCCTGTGAAAGCTCGGTGCTCGGTCATTTTAAATAACCTAAGAACACAACTCTTAATGATCTGGAGATAAGTGTTCCCACCAGAGCCAGTTGTACGTAGTCTGTTGAAACTTCACTGAAACTCCATAAATGAGGAGGACTCTCTAACTCTGCAGAGACAAGGTGCAGAGTGTCGCATCAGACTGAGACTTAATAAACCAGCTCATGAGTCCTGCAGCTGAGTGACAGAGATTAGTGGCAAACAGACCCCACTGCCAATCATCAAGAGTTGTGCAATGTTATTTTCAAAAAATCTGCCAAATACTACACTAAAAGTACTGAGTGTATCCACGAATACTTCTCTACATTTCACAGGCAGATTTGTACTTTCTTCTCCGCTACATTTTTCTCATTGTGGTAGTTACTATACTTTTTCCAACCAGTATTCTTACGTTGTCATGTGTGTATGTTATTCACCACCATTTAATGTTTTTATTTCTTAAAGGTCTACAATATGGATGCAGCAGAGCCAGAAACATCAAAACTGACATTACCCACAATCCAATGAGTGTAATCCTAGTAGCAGCTAATGCAGCCAGAAGAGCTGAAGATGAAGAGCTTGGGTAAGTGGATTTCTTTTTACACTCAAACCCTCAAATTGTTTTCATGTTCCAACTTGTAGTTCGGATTCTTTTTCCCTCCTGTCGGACAAACCTGTAAGAAACCTATAAACTGTGTGGAGCCGTGTAACTCTTCCTCAGCCCATGTGTTGATGGGCATGTGTGCAAGGATGTAGGTGAATAGAGGGGAAAGAAAATGTCGCAGTGAGCTGCAGGAAACAGAGCAGCATTAAAGTGTAAAATAAATAAATAAATAAGAAGCAACAACAACAAAAAATGCATTTATTCCAGGATTCAGAGTAGAGCAGCTCCCGAATGATTTGCACATACCAGTCGATCAACTACTGGTCTGGTTTCGTGGGCGCGCTGCTGATTGTAAATGCAAAAATCTGCCTCCATGGGAAAAAAGAAATGCTTAAAAAAAAGAAACAAAAACATGGTCCTATGGTGTTTTAGAGTCTGATGCTGTGGGGTGAACACAAGACGAATATCTTTTTATAATGTATTGATAGTACAACAGGGTACAGGAGTTAGAGCGGGTCGTCACTGGTTCGATCCCAGGCTACTCCAGACCACATGCCAAAGTTTTGTGGCAAAGTAGCTCTGTAAAAAGTCATGCAGAATCAGCCATTTGTTCACTATGTTCCCAAGGATAACTCCAAAAATCAAAACGTGATGATTCTCCGGTTAGATTTGGACTCATAATGTCTTGTTGTCTGTTTCTGCACAGATTTATGGACATTTATGTCTGTTGGAAATCAGATATAATTGGCAAATGAGATCCCACTGAATGTAAAAACATGTATTTCATGCTTGCGTGTTCATATTTGCCTGCATAAATGTTTAGTCTGCAACTGAGGATTATGCCAGTTAGTATATGTCTCGAATGCAAATGTTCCGTCTTGTTTATACATTTAATCAGAGAAAGCCAAGGTCAATGCTGGTTGGCGTTCTGAGCTTTACTCTAGATCACAGGGAAGTCTGATTTTATGCATTTAATCAGACACAGGGCCGTAATAGACACATCCATCCAAAATCATGCTAAGAGTGATTACCACTTCACTCGTCAGCACACCTCACATGCTACGTAGCCCCCGCCTTGATTTCTCCAAATGATTCTTGAAATGCGGTGGTAACAATGAATGAGACTGTAGCGACGGCACAAGAAACTTTTCTAGTCGGCAGCCCACCGCTGAGAACACTCTGGGGATCAAACCAATAACAGTTTGATTAGCAGCAGGCCGCCCTGCAACTCTGAGGAAGGCATTTACCCTCCAACTCCTACAAGAATTCTGATTCCTCTGTAAGCGCCGTGGAAATTATGTGGCGGCAATCAGAGCAGGTTCTGGACTCAAGCTGTCACCCTGACACACTCTCACATGTACCATACAATGAGGCGAGACACCCACCTGCATATATATAAATATATATATATACATACCCAACAAATGGCACTTAATATATGTCTGTTGCTTACAGCACATGCAGTATTGCAGTGCCTCTGTCTTTTTATGGATCTGTGACAGGACAGAAATTGAAAAAGAAGGTAAAAATATCTTGGAACAAAAGTTGTCATGTGTGACTGAGGTTGGAAAAATTGTTGCATCAATGCTCCTTTCTGCTCCTTTGAGGTTTGACTGCCGCTCTTTTCATTACATCATCCTGTTGTGCTCTCGTCTTTAATGGCACCAGGCTGCAGAACTACTGCCAATAAAAGTACAGGCACATGCTTTTATTTCTTATTGCTGATTTTCTGTATATGTGCAGTACATTCTGATGGACACTTGATAAAAGATGTTTTCATAATCCACTACAGATGTAGAGATGATGTGGAAACCCATCGTTGGGGATGACATCTGAAAACATTTTCATTTGATGGAAAGCTGCAGCCATTTAAAAGATGGAGGGAGGGTTTCAATCACTCAGTGTTCAGTCAGTGTAAGCATCATCATGCTTCCTTGAGATCTAGGAGACATGAAGTAGTTTGATCTTCAGCTACAGATGGGGGGGGGGCGGGGACCATGGACTGGTGCAGCTTCAGCAGTTTGAAGATCTCAGTTCAGTACAGACCAGTAGATTTCAGGACCATGGACGTCTCATACCCAAACCAGCATGTTTCAACACCATGGACAGATCCACTACAGACCATTTAGCACCACAGGCAGCTGCACTCTAAACCATTATCACAGTGGACAGCTCCCAATGTAACCAGTACGTTTCAGCACCATGGACAGCTCCACTTTGAATGAGTGCTGTTCAGGACCATGGACAGATCCATTCATCCACGTTCCAGGATCTTTCAGAACCAGTAACAGACCAACAGTCCAGACCAACAGTCCAGACCAACAGTCCAGAGACAGATCAACAATCCAGATCAACAATCCAGACCAACAGTCCAGAGACAGACCAACAGTCCAGAGACAGATCAACAATCCAGATCAACAGTCCGATGACAGATCAACAGTCCGATGACAGATCAACAGTCCAGAGACAGATCAACAGTCCAGTTCAGAACCAGCAACTCTCAACTTCTTTAGATCTGGTCTCTTTCTCTATTGAACCACACTTACCTCCGATGTCCGGCCGCAGCGTCTTGTCATATTCCTTGAGCAGATTGTTCAGTATGAGTGTGGCATCCTCTTGGTGCGTCCTGGGCACCAGCATTTGATTTACGGTGGTATCGTGTTGATCTTCGTAGTCGTCGCCATATTCCAGTAGATCAGACCTGGGGAGGTGAGAGGAAGGGGGGGGGGGGGGGTCGTCAGTGACGTTAGGGCCCCCCCAAATAAACACCCTGGTGTGGAAACTTTGTGGATGCATGCAGTGATGTTATATCTGAACTGAACCCCCCCTTTTGCAAATGACTGTCAGACCCCAGACTCTGTATTGAGGCACAGCAGTAAATGGTTGCTGCGTGTGTGTGTGCGTGCGGGGAAAGCCCTTATCAGCCATTCACATAACAATGCGCGGTGTTGTCATTAAATCCTGAACTTTTGAAGCTGCAGAAGAACAATAACAGGAGGAGGAGAAGCACCCAGACATGTGAATGAATCAGACTCACCGCGCGCCTCGGACGAGCAGAAGTGTGCAGAGGATGACCACAAACTTGATTGTCATTTTCCCATGCGCGGATCACCTCTGATCACAATGAATCGGTGGTTTGAGACCCCGGCGTGTGCTGCTGCCGCCGCTGCTGCGTAAAAGTGCCAGTACAGTAGGTGTGGAACCATCAATCCGAGCAGTGAACTTCCTCATCCGCCCACAGACTTTTTCCTGCGTGTCATATGCGGCCACAGTGGCCTCTCTCTCTCTCTCTCTCTCTCTCTCTCTCTCTCTACTCGCTCTCTCTACTCTCTCTCTCTCTCTCTACTCTCTCCTCTCACCACCCCTCGGTCCTCCGCACCCTGGGATGGAGGTGGGTGTGTGGGTTGGGGAGATCCTTCGGGGACGCACCCGATGATCAATGACAGTGATCAGCGAAGAGACGGGATCCAGCGGCGCCCTCCTCCCTCTCTCTGTGTGTGGGCAGCACAGTGGTTGAGTGACGCTGGTGCTGCTGGTGCTGCTGGTGGAGTTGAACCTTAGGAGATGAGCATCTTGCGTGACTCATACACGTGCACAGGCTCCGTGCAATACCTGGATCACAATTGCTTTTCAATATCTGGAGGAAAAACATGAGCAAACACCTCCCTTGAAAAAAAAAAAAAAATCCAGGCTACGTCATGAGCAACGTTTATTTATTTCATTACAGCTGCTGCATATTTAAACATCTGGATGTGCCTTTTGGAAAACAACCATCCAAGCACATCTGGGGGGGAAAAGTGTTTTCTTAATCATTTTTCCACATTTGAGATTTTGCAGTTTGCAGCAGATAAAAACGATCCACGCGAATAAAACCTCAGGGTGTCAGTTTCTCCGAACACGCTCGTGACTTTCTGTCCGTGTTGTTGTTTTGTCTGATGGTCAGCAGACACTGGGAGTCACTCTCTGGGCTTAAAATAAGTCATTTCTGAAGAGGCGCACAACTCAGTGAGGGGGCAGCTCAGCTCAGACCTGTCAGACTGCTGGAGCCACATGCAGCAGCCGCACACTCTGCAAGTGCGAGTAGAGAGGCTTCAGCGCCCCCTGGTGTCTGTTGGAAAGTGCAGCAGTTTAATGTTAGATTGCACTGATCAGGACTGAACACATAACAACAAACCAAAAATACAGCATGTGGAGTTGTGATTTGTTACACAAGAAACCCACTTCTTTAGAAGTGCAGGAATAGTATCATGAAAAATTGAAGCACTTGAAGTAAAAGTACCTGCAGGAAAATGGCACTTGTGACTGACATTTACTGTTATAATGATATACTAATATTTGTTATTACTGATAAATCAATATGATAAATTTTGTATTAATCATATTAATCATTTATGTTTATGCTTTAGCTGCTCTGGATTGAACAAAATATAACAACTTTATGTACAGTTAGTGTTCTAATCCTCACACGTCATTATTATAATTGCTATTATTGCTCTAGTATTTTCTTTGAAATATTTTTTTTTTTTAAATAATTAATATATACTCATAGGCCGTATATTTTAATATGTATATAGTCAAATCAAATGGTTATTTCAATGTAACTTTAAAGGGGACTGTCTCTTTGCAGGGACTATTCAAATGTTTTAGGGGTTAGTTCAAAAGTTTAATGTCAAATTTCGAATGGTGTCATTAGTTCATTATGGGTATGTAAATATTACAAAAAAAAAAAAAAAAAGTCCTGTCATGGATGACATGTAAAACAAAGACCACCCGCCTGCATGTGAAGTTGCTTTGTTGCATCAGTCTGTCCTGGAGAAAGTAACTGTCTTCATGAGAGCAAAAATAGACCAAAAAAGATTTCACCCAGATGTGTGATCACTGGAATGGGAGCCTACGGACTCTATTTATGTATTCAGCTATTTTTATAAAGCACTTATAAAATAAAATATAAATATCACTTGGGAATTACATTGATACAATAATGTTGGCAATTTTCCTCCTTATATTAGCAGCTATACTAGTATAGTTTATGATTCTGCAGAATACAGCAGCAGCGTTGCTCCAGGTTTAGAAAAAAAAATCCCTGAATCCCAGCAGTTCATCATTTTTATTTGATCAGTTTAAGTATATCACATAAAACAAATACAATACATAAAAACAAAGAATAAATGTAAGTGAGACTTTTTTTAATCCCACCTATGAAGGCAAAGGTCTCAGTTTAAGGTCTCCTCCAAAACAAAAGTGTTTCACTGATGCTCAAAACAATGAAGATCTCATGAGTAATGGCTCCTGGCACACTGAGTCTCCTTAAGCTGACGGCCGCTTGTGCAGTACATTCCCTAGTCGAGAGACCTAAGTTCAAAACTTCAGTCTGCTTCACCGCCCATGCGCTCGCTGAGGATAAAGTACATATAATGAATCCTAAATTTGTTCCCAGCATGCACCAGCCACATCTGTCCAGACGCTGCGTGGAGAAAAACAAGCATTTGTCATCGGCTGGGCCAGTCGGGGCTTAAATTGGAGTTTGCTGTAAGGGGGCCCCCCTGAACGGGTGAAAGCAACTTAAGCGTCACTAAATCCCTTTTCTAACAGATGTATGGCAGATGAGTCTGTCACAGTGGCGGAGGGAAGGAGGGAGGGGCAATCGCTCCTTGGCTGGCGATAGAGGAGAGAGGGTTGGATAAAGGGATAGATGGAAAGATAAGGGCATTCATTTCTTCTTCTGTATGTATCGACAGCATTCTGCACAATGAAGATCTGACCTGTGGTGAAATTAAGCGTATGATTGAAAAGAGATAGAGAGACAGTTTTGAAAATGTCCCTTTATGCCTTTTCCCATTTTATCATGCACCATACTTGGAGTCAGGAAAATGTTTGAGCCACACTTCCTTCAGGAAACATGAATCTCTCTCGCTAACTGACGGACCTTTTACATTATTAGGGACCAAACTCGCTTCTAAAAGTTTCTTTTCATTTGGTAACCTAACTCAAAATAAGGCTTAGTAAAGCAGCACTGGAGCCGTTCGGCCCAGAGGAGACAAATGATCCAAAGATATCTGAGGGACTCTGCAGGAAAAATAAGAAAAGGTCACTCTGACTCGACAAAGCAGCAGAGTCACAAACAGGGAGAGCAGGAACAAACTCAGAGGCTGGAGGTTGTTACCGGGGAAAGGGCTGTTCATTTGTACCTGGCTGCCATGGTAACCCTTGACAAATAGATGTATAGGACGCTTTTCGACTGCATTTCATTGGCCGTCCTCTGACCTCGGCTGTAGTCCTCGGCTGCTGTGCTTTAATAAGCTCTGAAACACATTGGTAAACAGCCACAGAGCATTTGAAACACAGCAACATTTTAGATTTATAATGTCGGATTCAACATCGACCCAAACCAGCACAAAACACTACAGGATATCATGGCACACAAATTAAACATCTTTGGAAAGAGTTTTAAAACTGATACGTTAAATATAATTACTCAAGGTCTTGATTTCATAAAGCAAAGCAGGTACAATAGCAGCTGATCATCTTTATTTACATGGTTTTTCACCGAGCCTCCTAAAGCAGCAGGTGACGGGTGAACCGCACTGTTCAAAATCCATGTGATTAAAGACGCAGTGACTCTGAGGCAACTCTTCTGCTGAAAGTCCTTTAGTTCCTGAGTGTGTCTCACCACAGTCCAACGCGCTGTGCTACAGTGGGCTCCAGCCATGATGCCGTCATGTGTGTGCTCATTTGCTTCCGCTTTAATTCGATCAACGCAGAAATAAATACATGAAAATCCGATTCAATTTTAAAACATTAAAAGCCAAGTTGGGTCAGATGTAAGCTGCTCTAGAAGCAACAAGAAGAAAAGAGTCTAACACATGTTCACAGAAACATTAAGAAAAGAGACAAAACACTGGATAAATTGAAAGTCAGTATTAGACTTTTACTTTTTTCTTCTTCTAAGGGCATAAAACGCAAAGGTAAAAATAAAAAGTCTATTTACATGATTCTCCGTGATACTCGGCCTAGTTTCCCAAAATCTTTTTACACTTAAATTCCATCCACAATTTTTTTATATTGGTTCGCATGTGTGGGACCATCCAAAATAATTACTGATAATCATCCATTCGATAATTGCGCTCTGCGACTTTCTGGTGGAACCTGGGCTTTGAAATAAGTCTTCTGAACCTAGAGCTTTGTTGTTCTGATTTAGATTTTGTTGCCTAATTGTTGCTCATTAAATTGTTCCAGAGGAAAAGCATTTTCTTTATTTTAAACAGACACAGGCACCAGGTTGATTTTTTGATCTTCCCTCTCTTGTTCCCCTAAATTTCAGCCTTATTCTCGTAATGTAATGACTAATCTCCGATTTTTCTTCTTCCTTTACGTGGCCCTGAGACTTGTCATAATAAGTCTGTCTAAGTGCTGCTGGAGCTGTTCGTGTTGCCGTGTTTTGCCGGACACGTCAGCAGCCTGGACGCTCGACTAAATAGCAGCTTGAATCCTGGTTTCCTCTCTGACTGAGGCTCCGAACTCGCTGTGCTGATTTGTATGTGACGTACTGGAGCATTGGTTTCTCAGCTGTGAATATTAGTTTCCTCGCTGAGTGACCCAGACTGAAAATTCAGTCACAGAACGTATCCGGTCCTAAATTTGTCTGATCCCACCATCCACAGCCACCCAGTCACCCAGTGTAAGTGGGCCAGAGACGGGTTTCTAATAGTCTCTCTGCCCTAAATGATGTTTTTTTTTATTCTTCATGGATGAAGTGCTTCTTCATTAGCAATGAAAATCTTCCATGTACATATTTTTTTTCCACCTTCTTTTTCTTTTCATACAGACTTCATCTGCCAATGCTTTTGGGAAACCAGGCATGCAGCAGTAGGCTTCTGAATCTTCAAGTAAAGACGTACAAAGAGACACACTCGCTGCAATAGAAGCAAAAAAAAGAAGAAGCAAAGTTTCTTCTTTAGAAAGACGACATGAAATTAAATTATTAATGCACTTGCAGCATTAATCTCAAGAGATGTTTCTTCCACACAAGAGTGGAATTGAGTCCAGTTTTCAAATTCAAATGCATTTTGCTCTCAAGTTTTTTCACAGCATGAGCTCGATGTATTTCAAGCCTCCATGGTAAGAATATGACGCGTTTCGATGTAGGCAAAGTTTCTCAGAATGCTTACGTGTGCTCTCATACTCGAAGCAATGATTGACATATACATCGGCATTCAACACAAAGAGGCAAAGAGGAGTCCTTGGTTTATTTTATTGAGGAGAGCGTCATGCAAACTGCAGCAGGATAAAGCAAAAGGAAAAAGCAAAGCACCCGCTCTCTCATCTTAAAATGAGTTTCTTTGTGATCGAGCAGTTTTTTTTTAGGCCACGAATAACAAGGATTCTGTCGCAGCCTTGCGTCCATTCAAAGTGCTTGAAATGGATAGTTGAGTATAGTTGTTGTTCTTCAAGAGCAGATATTTGTTTTGTTTTTTTGTCTAGGGCAAAGACCTTCAAGCAACTCCTTTCCTTTTAGTCCACCCACTCTCCAATTAGGCTCGAACTCCCCCCCCCCGCACAAACTTCTCTGTCTCCGAAAAGAAAAAAGATTACGTTGAGGTGACAACTCCTTTCACCACTGGTTCTCTGTTGAGATACGTGGCCCAGTAGACGAGGTTGAAGGTTCCAAACAGGACGGGGAACACTATCCGCGACATCTTGTCGATCTTGCTGACGCTGTTGTAGGTCTTCTTGGGGTCCACCATCCTGGTCTCAGCGGCTCGGAGCTGCACCGACGTCGTGTTGGAGATGGTGGAGATGGACACGTCCTTGGTGAGGTTGGGGGTGTAGTTCACGCCGGCCAAGCAAACGTTGTTGGGCTTTTTGGACAGCACCATGGGATCTCGTTTCTGCAGCGAGACACATTCCATGGAGCAGAGGGTTAGTGATGAATTAGACCTGTTGCCATGTTGTTTGTCTCTGCTCATTACCAGAGTTTCTGACCTGAGATAATCAATTTGTTTCATTCTGTCTGGAATGATTAGCGACTCTACTGAGCTCAGACATTTCTGGCAAAACGTTCTGGTGAAATTTGGGCTGCTGAGTGTAATTGAATTTCACTGAGGGAGCAGCAGGACTCCCGCTGGTGGTCTGGCAGTCGGATTTTTATTCATGATGATTTCAATATGCAGGTATAAGTTTAGTGCAGCTGCTGACGGATGCTCGTCAAATTTCCTGTGGATCTCCAGTTAAATTTAAACAAGGAGCTTGTATGACAATCACAGCTGTGACGTGGTATAAATATCCTGGTAGCTGGAAAATCAATCTGCTCATAGTTTTCAGTGTGAATAACTTATTTGTCATTTGTTTGAATTCTGTGGAGAAGATTAATGTGAAATATCAAACACACCACTTACAAAATGACGATAAAGTCATACTCAGTTTGAAAGGTAGAATACAGTATCCGTAGGAAAGTGGTTGACGGTGATGAAACCAGTGACATGGTCCGCTAAAGTAGACTCAGCACTCACTGCCTAGCTGACATGTGTGGAAATAAAATATTCTCTTAGAAATGTGTAACTTCTTGCCCACACGCTGTACCTTAGGGTGATGTGCTTCCAGAGCCTTCTTGCCGTCCCAGGCCCAGCTCCTCTTAGTGAAGTAGTTCACTGTGGCGAACTCGATGAGGGCAGAGAAGACGAACGCGTAGCAGACGGCAATGAACCAGTCCATGGCTGTAGCGTAGGCCACTTTGGGGAGTGAGTTCCTGGCGCTGATGCTGAGGGTGGTCATGGTCAGCACAGTGGTCACCCCTGGGTGCAAACAAAAGGTCGTGGTTGAAATTGAGTTTATACAAGCCATCAGGAAACTGTCCCTCCTCACTTTGCAAAAGAGAAAACTTTAATAACTCTTAATAACTGCCATCTATTGCAGTGCTGCTGCTCACTTATTATTCTCCCTGGTGTGAATGTGCATGGCAGCAATATTACACTGATAAATAAAACGTTTTTTAACAGAATAAGTAAATACACATCCTCACTCACCAAAGACAGTCCTCGCAGGAACCGATTCTCGGTTTAGCCAAAACGACACTTGGGACAGAATTACTGTCATGAAACAGGGCATATACGTCTGGATGACAAAATAGCCAATCTTCCTCTTAAGGTAAAAGTGGGCCATCATCACTGTGTACTGTCCTGAGGGGAGACAAGGACATAACAGAGATATAAAGTTACACAGGGACAATAAACAATGCAAGACGTTAGATGTCTCCTAATGATGGAGATATGTGCTTTGAGCTAAACCACAGTCAAGAAAATATTGTTTGTATGCAGAGTGAATCTTAAAGTGTGATTTGATCCTGTTGAAACTCAGAAAGATAATTGTTTGAACTCACAGGACAACATAAACCAATCACCAAATAAAGCAGGCACAGAAGTAGCCATAAAGTCTGATCAAGCTTCTACCCCAGTTAATGTAGAACCATCAACCCCCTCCTGTAATTTTCAGTAATGAAGTAATCAGAGGTGTCGGAAGCAGTGGAGGTGGGACATTCAAAAAGTGGAGCTGGGATAAAGAGAACATTTCATATTCAAATCCATTATTAAACTGAAAAAACGATTGCAAAGTGGTATCAATTATTGCAGAACTTGACAATAGATTATTATTGTTATGCTGTTAATGTCTGCGATTCAACAATGGAGCGATGGCAGGAGGAGTTAAACCCAGAGACAGAGAGAGAGAGAGAGAGAGATGGAGAGAAAGACAGGGGACACAATATTCAGTTAAACAAGTGAAGATTGCATTTGAGGCTTTAAAAAATCCTCTCGCCAGCAGCAGTTTGTGACCGTGAGCGGTGGTAAACTATGAAAAATCCAATGACTGTGCTCCACACACCAGAGCACATGTACACAAGCTCTCTCTTCCTCTCTATCTCTCCCTCACACACACACACACACACACACACACACACACACACAGAGTAATACACAAGGCTTTCTCTGGGCAAAATCGGATTTTTGAACCTCCCTAATCCCTGGTTACAATCTGCATCCTGCCATCAGTGAGGGAAAGAGAGGGAGTAAAGGGGATGGGATGAGGGAGGAGGAGGGGGGTGAGCCTTCCTGTCCTGGGATCCTAAGCCCCGCCTACTCCGCCCTGCCAATCCAGGCATGGAGACACGCACACACACACACACACACACACTGAAACACTCATGAACACTGATTCCTAACTGCTGACACCTCAACACGCACTGGAAGCCACGGAGAGAGGGACACTGCTGCTGATCACCGGTGGGATGGAGGGGGGGGTTGACCGTGTGGACATTTCCTTTTCATGTTGTTTTCCTGTCACTTGGCAGCTGTTAGTGGAGTTATGATCAAAGATTCTTGTTGGGATTGGCTGGTGTGCGAAGGGAAGAAGAAAATGCTCTGTGGGCATCGACTGGCGGCCGCTTGAGAGTGAGGGAAACTTGATTTGCAGGCACTCCCTGCCGAGGACGGACAATATACCCAAGCACCAGCAGCCACTGCCATGCCTGGATCAGGAGATCCCAGACACCATTAGCTCTTACTGCGACCCCATCACCTGGGCCCTCTGACGCCCTCATGACTCCAGGCCGCCTGGCTCTCAGCCACCCCATCGACATCCCGGACACTTCCAGGCGCTGCCAACCTGGGACACCCCAGGGTCAACTTTGCCTTTGATGAATGGATCCCGACAGGACTGGGGGCGAAGGAATGAGGAGGACCATGTTGCCCTGGTGGATCTTACTGCTTTTCTCCCAAGGATTTGTATTTCACAACGTCCAAGGGGAACTTCCGTTTATGTCGGGGAATAATGCTGCCATGCTGGTCAACTGGTGAGTAGGGAGTAACGGACAGTTTTTGCCTTTTAATGTCAACGCTTATTGGCCTGAACTATGACGTCTATATGAATGATTGTCCTCCGGAAAATGAGCTACGGTGTCTTCGATGAGTTGCAAAATAATAACTCACCAAGTCCGACAAGCCCCCTCGAACAGACTGTACTACGCCTCGCCTACTTTAAGAGTCAAACAGTTATTTTAGGAAACACACTGTCTGAGCCAGAGCAAGTCATGTCTTTAAAAACTTGTGGACTAATCTCCTCCTTCACAGCCTCAAATGGGAGTGAGGTCAAAGATTACATGTGCTAACATCGCAGCCATCCAACACTTTGTGCGATCTGCCTCCATGCATGAGGTTTTATGATATATGTCCATTATCATCCAGCATCAAAACAGATTGAATCCATGGAAGAGGCAAAGATGGACTACGTTGTTGTTGTTGAGGCCCTGTTTCCTGAGCCAGTTGCTAGCAGTACAACAAAGGCCTGACGATCTTTAATTGGCTGCTGTTTTGAATTTCAGATTTACAAGCTGCTTCATTACTTTGTCTAGACCCAATAAAACAGCAGGCGACCGTCTGACTTCTTTTAATCAAGCAGGGGAACGACAGATAACTGCAAGTGACAGCTCACTTCTGTCTCGCTTTTTATCAGAGCCAAGACAAACCTCCCGGCTTCACACCGACTCCTCCTACTTTGGTTTTCATTTATTGTCCTTAATATAAACATCTTTATTATCCGTGGGAGGCCCTGCGATGATTGACACCCCTGGATAATATAGCTTTTACCTCTTGGATCATCTTGAAACTTAATATAACTTACATTTGAAAAATACAGGGTCTTCAGGAACATGCAACCAACACAACTGTCAGGAGTTGTGGGTAAAGTTGTAAAACATGGCTTCAGGTTGTGATGATGTTGGCATGAAAAGTCAGAGGTGGAATATGTCTACATTTGTGTGACTACACCTCCTGTAGCTCTTGTCTGCATCCAAGCGGCAAATATCCCATTTCAAGCATTTAAATATAAACAACAAACCGCATTGTGTTGTTCTGGCATAAAATATTTTGTGTGTGACTGTGATAAGCAAGAGAGTCAAAGACGTTCAGGAAGTAAATTAACCTACTGGACCCAATGTGACCCCCCTGAGCTGAAACTCATCAGAAATCTCCACCCCTGATTTGGATGTTTTCCAGACACAAGCTTTGAGCTGCATGAGTGATGGTTCGCTGCCTTTAGTGCAACAGTTTAATGGAATTCTCAGATAATATTCAGCAGTTTCTGGAATAGTCCGAACACCAGGTGGAAGTAAACGGATAGAATAGAATAAATACCAAATTGCCCTCGGATAATTTAAACAATGTATATGATGGATTTCTGTACAGAGACAAGAAATGATACTCAAGAGAGGATAACGTGTTATTTATGCCCGGTCTGGGCTCACATGAGAAGGAAGTAGTAGTTGGTTGGTGACGTTTAAACAAGATGGTAGAATGATAACATTAATTTTGTAGAACTTGGCTTTTTAGCTTTTGACTTTGAGGCATCGCCATCATCCATCCATTATCTTTAGGCCTCCATCTAATTCTTCAAGGGTCGTGGGGGGAGCCGGAGCCAATCCCAGCTGACATTGGGCGAGAGGTGGGACATACCCGGGACAGGTTGCCAGCAAATCACACAGCCAACATACAGAGACAAATAACATATGTGGTCAATTTACAGTCTCTGATTAACCTAACCCCAGTCTGCATGTCTTTGGACTGTGGGAAACCAGGATTCGAACCAACAACCTCCTTGCTGTGAGGCAACGGTGCTGCTCTTAATATTTGCAATGGAACTTGACAAAAAGGACAAATAGAAAGTGCTTAAGCCAAAATGGAAAATAGTCAATTTTAAAGAGTAGATAGCGATAATATGCATCTGCCATAAAGACAGATATGCATGCAAACAAATGGAGATGAAGAAAATATGTTCAACACATTTGTGCGAACGTAGGGATACACGCAATGTGTTACATGACTTTGTTTAAAATAAAAAAGGGCAGCTTTTATCACAGTATAGTTTAAACACATTTAAATAAAAAATATATATCATTTATTCCAGCAAAGGCAGCATTGTGTTTAACATTATAGCACTTAGGTTAAAATATTAATGTGTCTTTCTGTCAGTCTTTTATCACCTGACTGCAAACTAGTCAACAAACCTGCCGTCACCGAACGTCAACCAAACGAACCCAGTCACCCTCGGCTTCAACCCCCGTGTCAGCCAGCCGAGGTTTTTCTGTTGTGGTGCATGAATAAAACAAATAAATAAATAAAAAACGGGGGGGGGGGGAATCCACACTTTTAATAATGATTCTGCTCGAAACTGGAGCGAAGTGTAATACAGTTCCGTTTTACATAAGAGTATTAAGCAGATGCCTTTCAACGCCCCCACCCCCAACCCCCACGTGTCAAAGCAGCGCTGTCCAATTCCAACACACACATTTCTTCTCTCATCTTTGTAAAGACCTCTGTTGCATTTTAAGTTTTAATTGTAAACTGTTATTTATTTCCTTTTTGTTTAATAAGAACCCTGTCACATCATGTAAAATGAACCTGTCTTTATTTGACGCTCGTCTTTAAAACTAACTCGCACCCTGAATCCACCACTTTGTCTGGTTTTTAACCGCCATCGTGACGACACTCGTCCTCATGAAGATAAATGTACACGAGCATACATCCACAAACACCGAGACACACACAGGGACAGCCGACCAACCAATCCCTCGCTGATCTGTGATGTCATCTTCTTATGCAAAAGCTGATGGGTGGTTGGATGGAGGATTAACCCGAGGTCTCAGGTCTCTCGCCGGCTCAGTGTGTGTGTGTTGGTGTGTGTGTGAGCGCGTGCACGTGGGCTCATGCAGGGATAAGTGTTGTTTGACAGAGCTGTCCGGGCCTGTAGACAGCTGGTTGTGTGAGGGATAGGCTACTCTCCTCCACTCGGCTCCACTCATTGACTCTGATCTCCTGATAATGTTTCCCACATTTACTCTGGGCCTCGCACGCCCATCTCTCCACACAGAGTTGATCTTTTCTAATCTAGAATTAGTTACATCACGTTATTTGGTATTAAACTTATCATGCACTGCGTAAAGTATGAAATGTCTCATATATAAGAAAAGTGATGAATAGTTTGGTGAAATAATTGTTTTTTTGGTTAATTAAAAAGTGATAGCAACAAATAGGCCCCCTTTGTACTGCAGCTGAGTCCAGCTTTTCTAAATGAACAGGAGTCTGTTGTGACTCTATCTTTAACCTGCAAAACCAGTACTGAAACCAGAGATCTGAAAACGTTGTCAGGGAGATGACTGTGGGACGATAACACTTAATTTGATACAGTGAAAATCAGCAAAGTATGAGAAAATATGATCCTTATACTTGAGTAATTATTCTTGATATTTGTGTGAATTAACTGGAATCATGTTCAAAAAACTTTCTGATGACAACCAAACCCATAAAAAGTTCAAAACTAACAACACTGCTTGTAGTCTGTCAGTACTTTTCTGCTTCACAGCGTATTAGTTTCTGGTAAAGATGTACAGCAGCTTCATCAGTTACTTAGACATGAGTACAAATAGCAGAGTGTATTTCTCTGCTCCAGTTTATTTCATACTGTAGCTTTCTGTTTGAATTCTGTCACTGGCACTTGTCAGCTATTTATTTCTTTATTTCTCCAGCATCACATTTTGGAAATGATCAAAAGCTCCGTCCTTCGGGACTAAGATTTACTATTGTGCTATTGTTTTACTTAAATCAAATCAAATATACTTTATTGTCCCTGTGGGAATTTGTTTTTAGGCCAAAGTGCTACAGCAGCTGCAGATGTCCCTGCTCTTATTGCAGCACTACTATAACTACTACTTCATTACTGTTAGTACTATTTCAATACCATGACACAGTATTAGAGCCACTTACAATAGAAAGCTGCGTGTCATTTGTGAGGGACCATATCACGGATACTCATCAGGTCCACATTATCAGAAGTATCAGGAGAAAGAAGTTCACAGACTTGGAGGAAATGTTTGGTAGCAGTTGAAGTTGTCGATCTGCGTGATATTCAACAGGATTTTGACGTACGCTTGTTTCTCTTAATATTTCAACTTAATTCTTGTAGTAAGACGTTTTTTTCTGGAATTTAGCGCTACTACCTATAATTTACAGTACCATTATAACTATAGGCTTGTCTTTATTTGCTTGTATCAGTTATAGACACTTGCACACACCTCTGCTTGTGTGTATGTCCTCTGTGCCGGCAGTCTGCCCAATGAGATGGTACTGGTTGAGCCTGGAGCCGTCCTCTGCCACCACCACAGACTTTGCAGCTCCTGTAGTCCAAGTGTAGACCACCTCTGACACTGGATAGGCATCTGAGAGAGGCAGAGAGGAGGATTAGTTGAAATTCATTTGTGCATTTAGTCTTTAGCCTGTTCATTTCTAATTCAAAATGCATATGAAGCATTCCAACAACAATTTTCTTTCACTCAGAGCAGATTAGAAACACATCAGAGGCCATTTCAACCAGTCTTCCATCATTTTCTGTGCAGCTGTCAATGTGCTGCTGTGTGTTTATGAGGTTGTGTTGATGCACTAGTTTATCTAGTAGTTTTTGATTACACCACAGGCTTCATGCCAAAAACAGATTTTTGCTTGCATGTCTGTATACGTGTGTGTGGGCGGATATTTGAGTGTATTTTTGTTTAAACCACACTTGTGGGTCAGAGGTGATCTCCACTGTCAGCAGCAACCAGACTGAGTCAGATTAACCGTAATGTGTTGCATCACACTTGTGATGAAAATCTGTGCACACACTCTGCGCCCTGATTTTTCATTATTCATGTTGAATCCTGCACAAACACCGGACATCGATCTCTCATCCCAGTAAATGTTTTAAATCTTGACTTGTCTGTCACATGCAAGTGTTTCTCACTGATCCAGGAACAGAAAGCCCTGATGCCTGTGGCATTGGTGAACCAGTGTGTCAGTCTCTTTATCTGCCTTTTAATGGTTAAGGTGACACAGACGTTTTAAAAATCGACTCAGTTTTATAATTTGAATTCTGTTGAGGACTTTTTAACTTCATTAAAAGTAGTGCTATATAAATAAAGTGTAGTCTTTACTATAAATAATAGTAAAGACTATGTTCATATATATGTTATTTTGAAAGCGTGTTTGCATGCATGTTCCAGGACTGATCTCACTTTATTGACAGGTTTAACTATAAATGCGGATGGTTGTGCAATCAGTATGTATTTGATGATGATATGTGTCTTAAGACAAAAAGTATCTCGGTATAAAACACAGGAGTTCAAAATATTTAAATATTTTGCTGACTGATCACAGAACAAACTCTTGCATTGTTTCTGGTCAGCAGATATCAGCCTGACGTGAGTGTTTCCACTCTGGGCGCTCACTTGGCAGCTGATGCTGCTGTACGATATACGTTGTGTTTAAATTCGGCCTCTGTCAGGCCAAAGGCCAGGACCTTAATTGGAGGGTAGTTTGGGATAAGGGATTATTGGTGAATTTCATTATGCACAGGAGCTTTGACTTTGGCAGGCGAGAGGCTGCACCTGTGCCAACTTTTCCACAGTTCCCACTAATGCTCTGCAGCTCCCGCCTCCTGTATGAGGCTGCAAGTCGGCCAATATCAGCTCACTCTCACAGGGAGATTTTCTTTAGGTGTGGGAGAGATGTCATTGTTGTGAGAGATGTAATTTATTGGGGATCAATAAAGGGAAAACTATAAGCAGAAATACCTTAAACAAAATATAGGTGCCAATTTCAGTGTCTTCCCAAAAGCCATATGACATTTATCAGCTTTTCCTGATCTCCCGCTGATGTTAGGCAACTGCGTCTATTTAATTAAACACAATTTGATTGGCTGGTGCCTCTGTTGCTGCATGACCTCTCCCAATCAAATCACGCCAAAGAGGAGGCGGAGGCAGCTGACTAACCCAGCGTGTGTTGATCTGGTTATGGATATTATTTCCCATGTACTTCTCTTTTGCATTTAGCACAAACTCCAGCTAAGCACGAAGCCATAACTGGTTTCAGTGCAACAGCGACAGAACGTAAACATGAGGTGAGGATAACGTGAGGTGGCCTTTTACTGTTGCTTTGTCTGACACATCAACAGTTAGTCGCTTCACCTTGTGGTTCAAGTACCAGAATATAAACTTAAATTACAGTAAATTGCTAAATCACTGCTGAGGCTGAATGGAATTAGCTTTAGCTCAGCCGCTTTTAAATGTTCCTACATATTTAAATCAATTAAAATATGAGTTAATTTTATAATTATTTTAGAATGAAATAAAATTGGAAAAACAGAAACCTAGAAAAACAAGAGATGTATAGATTTGTGCACTAAAGTCTGTAAATAAATGTTTAATAACAGTTCAAATAGAACACGATACTGGATTTATGGTTATAGGTTGAAAACTTTCAACCTTTTTTTCTTAATGAAAGGAAAAGTGAGAGATTTGGTGGCTCTTCTTGAACAGCAGATGGATTTCACATCCACAGTGAAGGTCTAGCACTGCAGTAGTGGCTCTGTGTGTAAACCTGCAGCATAGCGTGAGGCTCCCTGAGGATAAAGGCCAAATCAGGAGGTGGTCAGGTCAGACCACAAGGTCAGCGAGTGTCAGCGCTTCAGGAAAAAACTCAAACAAATGAAAGCAGAGATCTCCCACACTCTGGGATTCATGACCTTGTTCAAAAACAGTGTTGCCATTAACACATTATTCCCATTATACACTTACACCTCTCACCTGCATGGCATCGCACCGAGGCGATTAGATCAGCGTTTGCCATGGGAAGGCCCAGCAGCTCCTTACAACATAATTGGATTGTAGTCAAATGTGCTTCTCTTGCATAGTAAATGTGGTTGGACTGCGTCTCACTGAAATCTGCAGATAAGAGCCTCATCCTTTTAGCCCAAGAGGCTCCCAAGGTGTGGCCTTTGGCCAGATCAGTCTTTAAATACCCCCATGGACACTCAAGTTTCTAAACAGGTCCTCGCTGGTAGGACACACACTCAAGCCATCCTGTTAAGAAGGCATTGGGGAAAACCGTAATCTTCTCTTCTCTCTCTTGTGCTTGCTATGCTTTTAGTGGTTGTTCCGAGGGAAGACCTTAGAGTCAACCATAATATAACATCGTCATCCTACCCGTGTAATCTCTTGAATTCTTTATTTAAGACCGGATGTGCTTTAACCTCTGTTATTTATTGCAATAACTTGGTTAATTTGGTCAGAAACAAGTGGTGGCCTCGGTGGTTTGTTGTTCAGGAGAACTTGCACAGTCTTGCCTTAAAAGTTGCAATCGTGAATCATTTGCAAACACAGCGATCCACATGCATTAATTAAACATTATTGCTGTTTGTGTTCTCTAAATCTAGATTTGACTGCGTTGCACAGTGCAGGATAATAGCTGGGATTAGTATATTTTAAAGGACAAAGTACATTTAAAAATAGATTTTACTTACAGCTGCCAAACTTGAGAGGGCAGGCGTGTGCGTCCATGGGGAAATCCTCCAGCTGCATGGGGCATTCTGCTGATATGGTCAGTCTAAGACAAAACAACACAACACATCCATTAACAATCTAATCCAGTGTCTCATTTTGAATTGTCTTTGTCTCTCTGTTCAAACTTTAAACATTCCCTTAGCACGTTAGACCTCTGATTCAGGGCTCTGCACAATTACAGGAACAGCTATAATTGCAGTCTCGCTAAAATTACAGGGGAGCAAACGCAATTAGTAGGAGGGTTGTGACTTGAGTGTTTTTACAATAATAATTATTAAACAACCCTGTAGAAAGAAGAACACAAAGCAGAAGACAGAGGTGGGATCGGAGGCAGATTTAAAATCCAGATTATGGAAATGTAATCATTCATAAATTCTAGATGAACTATAATACTTTATTAAGAATGATGTTTGGGTTGCCAGGTTGTGGAAAATCCTGCTCCAGCTTTGCTTGATAATCCAGGAGACTTCTCCAATAGATTTATTTATTTATATTTATTTAAATCGACTAATTTCTAAGAAGCTCTTGTTTTTAATTGAAGAATAAGTCAATTATTAATTGATTGCTAATGAGGCGATTAGTCAAAGATTATTAGTGCATTATAAATGGTGCCATTCAGTGATACCCGCCCCCCAAAATAGTAAAATGGTTCATGTCCGTTCCACTTAGATTCCAGTGGCAACACTACCACCTGGTGGCCACACAGTGACTGCGTCTCTCCATAAAACAGGTGGAGAGAGTTTTTTTCTCAATGAACCTTACAAGTCCTGTTTAAATCAGTTTTCTCCTTCAATAATCTTTTTCATTTCATTTTGTGTCACTTAATCGTTTTAGCTGCCATCACGCCACCTCTCGGTTTAGAATCATCATATTCAACAACCCAGGCGTAAAATACACAGATCATCCTCAACCTATTCTGAATCAAATCCCACCGTGATGATAAATAATAAGACAGATGTGAATTCACTGAACTTAATGGGAAATTGAATGGTTTGGAAACAAGTGCATCAAAACATGGATTTGTTTACATTTCAGATTTCTTGTGCATTGGCTTTTTTTCTGCTTCAACGTCCCACATTAGTTACAGGAGTTTAAGGTAAATTATAATCTTCATGGCAACTGTGTCGTCAAGATGCGGCAAAATCCTCTCGGGACAAGTTTTTCCTTTTTATGCTCCAAAACCTCCTGCACGTACAGTATCAGTATCTGCTGCAGGAGGTTTCCCCCAATTACATCACACAGGGGAGCCAAGCAGAACAAAGTGGCAGCCTATAGACACCACTGTTTTTTTTTGTGGGGGGGGCTCAGCTTGCTTTCCACATCAGTGCAGGATTATTCATTTGTGTCATTGTGTGGAAAACAGCGGAAGGATTGTGCACGGAGGGAAAGGAAGAAAGGTCTTTGGGATAAATGTCTGAGAATGTAGCCGGTGGAGCATCTTCTGATTATTCATGTGGCCTTGCCCAAACAGGACCGTCACTGTTGAAGTAATATTGGGGGAAAGCAGCAGATTGGAATAATTCCCATGATTCCATACAGCCAGTATTGGGTTGGAACTCGTAACACCACAAGGGTGACTCCAGCATTTGGGCCGTCACACCAATGGGAAATCTAAAAGTTTCCCATTTGCCTGACCTTGCAGAAAAGTGGAGGACTTGGACGACACGATGGATGAACTCACTAACAACGATAGGACTCAGTAGAGAGCAGTACCTCTTTTTATTGGATTCTTCTTCGGGTCATGCCCCACTCCTCCACAAAAAATATCATGCAAGTAGGATCAGTAGTTTTTGCATAATCCTGCTCACTAACATAGAAACACAGATGCAAACATCACCTCCTCTATAAGTTGTAATAAATAAAATCAATGGTTTTTTTTAGACCTGCAGCTCCGGCTTTAACTCATAGTTTATGTTCCAGTGTCTAAAGCTCACCGGTGTGGAGCCTCGACCAGGAACATGAATGTGAATGTCAACCCAACTGTGCCTAATGATAATGGCGTTGTAATGCGCTCACTCCGCGGTATCATGGACGTTCACAGCAGCTGATAAAACCCGTATATGTTGCAGCCTATCCGGAATGTGGCTGTAATGGCCCCGGCATCAACCCTGTGTGCATTTAGAATGCATGGTGTCATGATAAATTATCCATGGAGACAAATGTGTAGAAATTTGCTCCGTAAAAGACCGAGTGCAGAGGAAAGGCTTTCAAACGTGCCGGCAACACAATCACACTCAGTCAGGAAAGAGAAGCAGCGTTCACTGACAGCCGTGCACGACGTGAGGGAGTGTGTGTGTGTGATAGTGAGATATGTGATATTTGAAATGAACACTGAGATGGTTGTTCCATGCGTTTTCAGAATGTGCTGATGCATGTTGAACACGCTGAGAGTGCAAACCTCTATAAAGATGCCAAAAGATGAAGTATTTTGTTATTTGTTAAAACTTATACTAAAGTATTACTTAACAAGATGCTCCACAGTCCTCATTGTCTGATACTCCCCCTTTGAAATGAGCTGTAGCCTTAAATCACAAATTTATTCTTGTAATATGACGTCGCTATTCTGATAATATTGTGATTTCAGGTGGAATTTATTGTAGTCAGAGAATAGATGAATGAATACAAAACAAGGAATGACTGACATGCAGCGCAAATGGGCCTGAAGAGAAACCAGTGCTGTAACCTGCAAGTACCCAGATGGCCTGTGTGTGTATCACTGTGTGTGTGTATCACTGTGTGTGTGTATCAGTGTGTGTGTTTATGCTGCCTGTGGTTAAGCTCCGCTGGTAATGACAGACACGGGACTGTAACAATCAGACGATTAAAGGCAACCTACTGCTGCTTCATTTCTAATGTGGCAGCCATTTTTAACTTGCGGACGCACAAGCTCTCTCTCTCTCTCTCTCTCTCTCTCTCTCTCTCTCTCTCTCTCTCTCTCTCTCTCTCTCTCTCACTCACACACACACACAATCATACAATCGCGTCTTCCCTTTCAGATACAAACACATGCAAAGATTTCCATAAAACTCCACATATGTAAATGAATGCACACACGTCCATGCAATCCCTCCCTCGTTAAGCCTCGAGGTCAGAGTTCAGCGTCACTACAACTGATTAACATGCTTGACACCCGCAGTGTGTGCGTGTGTTTTGTGCGTGCGACAAAGAGGTGACTATAAATACGCACTTCTTTGGATATGTATATATGTCAGGGTGGATAATCTGCCCCTCACCATGCATTATTCTCCCTGTGGGTGGGCCTGCTATCAGATGGAGTGCTCTCATCCGTGATACAGTCACTCTTAAGTCCTGCGGCTACAGTAACTCCTGAGGATAAGCACAGAATTATTCTAATTCTTTGCTCCAAAGGTCACACCGAGCCCTGTCGCTTGCACTCGCAATAATAAACCCAAAAAATACATCTAATCAGTATTCAAATTGATATTTTTCTGTCTTTACGGGCTAATTTCTTGATTTTCTTTCATATGAACAAGCATTTTTCTTTAAATTCCAGTGGTTTGGTTTATATTATTGCCACCTGTAGTTCTTTCTTCACCTATTTCCTTTTTAATTTACTGCCAAAAAACTACAGTTCACAATGAGGCTTGCTTTTCTGCAGTATTTCTTGAAAACATGCTTTTACATGTGTGTCAGCATGTGTTGGAACAAAGTCATGACATATTAGAAGAAGACATAGAAGAGAAGAAGAATTTGAAAAGAAATAATTGCTGTGTTTACCCTCAAACTTACTGTAAAGATGGGATGATATCTAATCGCCACCAGATGTCAGCATTTCTCTGCAGTTTGACTCACTCTCACTGTAGTTTCCAAGCTGTGTTCTTTCATCGGCCTGTTTTCTTTATTTTTACGAAACCTTTCACCCCCGTCCCTTCTCCACCTTCAATGAGAAGTTGTAGGACGCACACATAGAAGCTGTCTTCACTCTACTGTTAGATTTCTGAGCAGCCTTTGAGAACCGAGGTTTTTGTAATTGGGTTGAAACAAACCACTTGATGATCTGACCTCATCGTGTAAAGTAAAGTGCCGTCGTCCTTCAGCCTCAGCAGCTTGTTGGGGGTGGTCATGTTGTGAGCGATCGACTTCTTGCCGTTCAGGAAGAAGGTGTCTGGGGTCCAGATGTTGCTGGCGAGCAGGTTGTTCAGCGGCAGCCTCTCCATGGGCCCCTTGAAGCACAGGCGCTCGTCCTTCCAGCTCTGACGGAAGAAGACGTCGATGGTGTATTCCTGCGACAAACACAGATTCAGGTTTTAGAGAACATCCTGCACATATAACCCTGAGAACAGTGACGGCAGTAAACTTCACCAATCTGACTGTCCTGTGATCACTTCATCCCTCTTGCAGTGAAGCGTTTTTCAAGAGATGGCTGTCAATTTAAAGTGCCGCGCTCCAGATCATCACTTTCTCTGGTGTTCATTTGCTCAAAATAAGCACGTAAAGTCACGGATTCTGTTTCTCGCTTTGTTTTCTGTCTCAGATTCATAGGATTGCCTAAATTTTTGTCCAAGTGGAGCTGTGAAGGCTTATTTAGGGTTATGGTGCATTGAGAAGCTAATTTAACTTCTTTACAGTCTGCAGTGTGGTCGCTGTTACAGTAAATTCTCCTTTATTCCTTCATAAGTCCACTAAGAAAGAGAATTAAATACAACGCTCCATCCCGCAGAGTAACGCTGTTAGCAGTGTGACATACACACTTTTATGGACCTCAGAGCTATTCCAGTCTCTTGCCACATTTCATTAATCAATCCCGCTCCCCTAGTCGATACCTTTTTTCCAGTCAATTATTTGACAGTAGCAAGTTTGATCACCACGAGGGATACGGCAGCGGTGCAATAGAAGAATTAATGAAAGAGGAGCGTTAATGCTTTTTGCCATCCAAGTGGAACCTTATAGTTCATAAGAGAACGAGTCATTTGGAACAAGTTGGAATTGTCCGGCCACTTTGGATTAGATCTGAGATGAGGAGCTGAAGTTGTCCGCATTTGTTTTCACTGAAAAAGTTTAAGGAAAAGGGACATTTTCAAAGACAGAGCAGAGGACGTGACAGAGCGTCCAGGTAACAGTTGGTTTCAAGAAATGTAAATATACAGAGTGTTTTCAATCTGAATACATACTGCCAGCAGGCTGGATGGGCTTTAAATGTGTGTGTGTGTTTGCTCAGCTCAGTCAGTCTCTTCTGCGGATGAACTCACCATCTCCGTGTCAGACACCGGGCCGAAGCTGGTGACGAAAATATTCGTCTTGATCTCGGTGACGTTCTCTGTTGAAGACAAACACATGAGGCGGCGAGATCGAAGAGAGGCCATGAAAAGACATCATCTTTACAAGACTGATATACGCACTCGTCTTTGACTCACACATTGAATAATTGTTACATGATCAGATTTACAACATTTGGATCAATTAAACCAGTGATCAGTATCAATACTGTCATTTAAAACCCCACATTGTGTTTGTAGTTACAGAACAAACCAGTGCTATCAGTCCTTCCATGAATGTCTTCCTTCCGAAAAGGATGTACAATTATTTTCTTCCTGTCATTAGTACGACTGAAGCCATCCAAAATCCACCCTATGCATATAAATGTGTCCCTGGCGAGCCGGGATTGGTCGTGCTGTGGAGAGCAGCTTGTTGAACGCTGAGTGAAAGCCTGAGTGTTTTTCTGGTATGTATTTATAAGCCCTCTTGTCAAGGGTAGCAACCGTTACCAGGATGTGAGGGCAGCCTTTTTTTTACCACCATAACACACCGCCAGACGTTCACAATGAAAATCCTCATTTCTACCTTTCATACATGGGGACCAGCGGTCCTCAATGATGAGGATGAAATAAAGGAAATCGGTGGAATAAATGCAATGAGTGCGTTCACAGAAAGAGCTGGCGACAATGAAAAGATTTCATTTAATAGCCTCTATTTATTAAAAGAAAAATATCCATCCTTGAATGGCAGTCACCTCTCAAGGTTATCTCTTGTTGCCAGGGTGAGGAATGTGAATAAAACAGTCCAGCCCTCTGAATTCAGGCAGCGGTGGAGATGGCTTGATTGATTTACTCTCCCTCCACCACGGTGGCTTACAAGAAAAGCCTGCGTGTATTCACGGCCATCCAGGAGGGACGCTGACGACGTGTGTGTGCGCTCACTTTGGCTGACATGAGCGCAAATTACACCTCTGCTCGTACAATTCCTAACCCTGGTGCCTCCATTTTTTATTCCTGGGAATCAGGGCGTGAAATTGCAGCAGGGGGTTGTAGATGAGTTTGGGTTAGTGGGTTAGGTTAGCTTATGCTGGGAGGCTCGACTGTGGCTTTCTTATGTTAGAATGTAAAATTATGCTTTTGGCCCCAAAATGAGAAATATTGTCCCCCGGCAAACCTCCGAGCCCCGGCCGGAGCCGGTTGTCGTAACCATCCAGGAGCCCGTCCAGGATCCTGGTGAAAACCGTGCTGTTGTCATTGGCACTCGCCTCCTTCTGAGCCTCCGAGGAGTTCGAGCAGAGGCTATGGGAAGGGGAGACGAAGAAGAGGAGAGAGGGGAAATGAGGAGGAACAACATCCTAGCATTAGTTAAACTATAGAACGTCAAACATGACACAGTTATTGTGATTAATTAGCCCACCGCATTAAGGACAAGCATATTGTGATTAATTATGGAACATAAGTGCTGCTTCCAAATACCAGTGGATATAATTAAGGCTTTGACATGTGATCCAAATATAAACAAACGAGTTCCCCCTCTAAATATGTCAGGAGGCGAGGCGCTGTGTCGGGAGGATGAGGAGAATCATTGTGGTGAGAAAATGAGGAAAATTACTTTTTTTTTTTTTTTCTATCAAAGACGCACAAAGGTCACAATCTGGATTGGAAGATGTGATCTCAAAACTATTGATCAGGACAAGCCACTTAAGTCGTGTTGTAGAAGAGATGCGATCTATCAAAGGAATCCTCAGCAAAAACAAAATATAAGAACATCCAATAGTCTCATTTGCTAAATATCAATCTGTGGCCACACTGCTACTGCAACTTTATGGAAGACAGGATGTAAAATGTTATTTCCCATGATGAGCTGGGTTAGTTTACCTGTTTTGGCATCCACACAGCAGCAGCAGGGAAAGCACAAGTCTTGCCATGACTGGAATTCTGCTCACTTTGTTGTTTGGAGCTGCAAGACACAGATCCACATGCAGACAAAAGAGAAAATATCAAAGCCACAGCAGGAAGAAGTAAATACTATCTTATAATAACTCACACACACAAACTCTTCCTGCACACACACACACACACACACACACACACACACACACACATATGCAGGCAGACTATTACAGGAATCAGTAAATCAAGCGGTGGGACAGTCTCGTGCTCAATGAGGCTCAACTCTTAAAACCACAAACACTATAAAGGCCGGTGAAGACGAGACATACAAACATGGAGATTCTTCTCTGCAGTGTGATTCCCATCGTGTGCAGCTTCAGCTGCGTTTTGCAATTCACATGGGCCACCCTCCTCCTCCTCCTCCTCCTCCTGCTCCTCTATCCTCCACCATCACCTTTTCTTCCCCACTCTCTCCATCCCCACATCCCACATCTGCCATGCTGGGTGTGATTATACAAAAAGAAGAGGGGGGGTACCTGAATGCAGATCCATCACAAGGATATGGTTGATTGTTTTTGCTCTTCTTGCACGAGAAGGAGGCTGGTTGGGGTCTCTCCGTCGGCGGCGTTCAGTCACCTAATCCCCGCGGCTCGTCAGTTGTCTGCCCTCCTTCTCTTTCTCCACCTCCCTCCCTCTCTCTCTCTCTCGCTCTCTGTGTTGTAGTAGTCCGTCTGCTCCTCTCCTCCTCTCCACCGTCTTGCGCCTTCAGCTGCACCGCGTCTCCTGCATCCCCCACAGCAGCAGCAGCGGCATCACACAGGCTGCCACATCGGTCAATCCACTATATGCATGTTTGATTTTACCCCCCACCCCCTTCCCTCTTGTATGTTGCAATGGAGGCTAATAATTTAGGTGCTCCCCATTGGTGGGTTGGGAGGAGGAGGATGCACACTGGGGGGATGCGGGTGGAGGGGGTCAGATGGAGACAAAAAATTCAAGTGTGGGGTTTTGGATTAAATATTTTTTTTAAAAACACGGGTTGTAACCTTTTTTAGTTTTTATCATCCTCAAGTGCATCTTCGTACTCGTCATCTTCTAAAGGCGCAATGAAAAATGCGTTTGATTGGTTAATGAGTCTCTGCAAAGCAAAAGCAACCCTCTCTTAAAGTTTCCGCAGATAAATCCAATTCAATTTTATATGTATAGCTCCAAATTGCATCATATATTATCTCAAGGCACTTCACATATCAAGGTTCCCACCATGAGCAACTACTGGAGTATAAAAATCCTCCAGAAACCACAACCAGACTCTGTGTGGGCAGCCATCATCTGACCCAACCGGTCGGGCTGTGCAGAGAAAAAGGGTGAGAAAGAAGATAGCTTAAAGAGATAAGGTTTATATTTTTTAATTTATCTGAGACTTGTGGTTTTATTTCCTTGTAGTCATGACTTTTACATATTTCTCTATCTCTTTCTTTCAGCCCTCTTTGCTTCATCTAAGCATCTATCCATTACTTCAAGTTGACTTTACAGAATTATTACGAACACAAATATAAAAGCGAGGCATTAAAACAGTATCAATGATTGCCGCAATCTACTTTTCGTTAATATGACAAAAGTCAAATATATGTCGATAATGCTTCCGCTCGGTGAGGACATATTTAATAAATGATCTATCTTGGATTTATAAAACGTTTTGTTTTTTATCAAGCGTTTGTGGCTGTTTTTCTGTTTTGTAGCTCTGCAATCAACAATTCTCAGTCTCCTCCTGTTCAAGATGTGGCTGACAAAGCCTCAGTGGGGGGGTTGGGGTCTGCCACCCATGTAATGGCAGTAAAAGCTATTTATTATTGGGAGACCAAGGGAGGAGTGAGTGAGGGAAATAACAGGCCACTCAGCTTTTCAATCTTCATAATGTGAATAGTGTGGGTTTCAAGTCGTTTCCATCCTGGCTGTTGCCATAAGAGGGAAGCCGAGCTCCATGTTTCATACACGGTAATGAGCTGCTGATATTTCACCTCCCTCTACTTTTCTGTAATCTGACTGAAGGTGCAGTGTGTGTGTGTGTGTGTGTGTGTGTGTGTGTGTGTGTGTGTGTGTGTGTGTGTGTGTGTGTGTGTGTGTGCGTGTGTGCGCGTACGTACGTACGTGTACGTGTGTGTACGGGAGATGTAAAGAAAGCACCAGAGTCTCCTCAGGGGGAGGCTGATTTCAGAACCATGCCGGGTGCGGACAGCTCCCGCAGCCTGGCGGCCAGGGCATATTCGTTCAGGAGGGTGAGGAGGATGGAGGAGAAGGATGAGGGTGAGGGGAAAAGAAGGATGGATGAGGGTGAGGAGGAGGGGGGCGTCTCCCAGAGGAAATAGAGAGCCTTTCAATATTTGCCCTACAGCCACTTCCCACTGTTTGAGATTCCTGCTTTGCCGCAGGCGAGGAAAAGAAAACAGCAGCTTTACACACAGATCAATTACATTTAAATGCAATTAACTTGCATAAGAAATCAGGGATCTTTGAACAGTATGAAAGTGATTTTTACTGAAATGTCATAAATGTACATTCTCAAGAATAGTGAAGAAAATGAACCTCAGAACTAGTTGCATGTTTTATATACACATGTAGGATTTGTGTTTGTGTAATTGGTTGTATTTGGTGATTAATTACCCGCCTGTTTATTTCATTGATGAAATGCTGCTGTATAATTAATGATGTCATCACCCCTTCTCTTCCAGGAATGCTGTTGACGGAAACAAGAAGTTGTTTGCCATCTATGACACTAGGTAGGAAATGTCACAACACACACACACACACACACACACACACGGAAGCTCTGACATGCTTACAGCCCTCAGCTTCATATAAGGAGAAGAGTTCATCATAGACGATCACAAGCATTGATTAATAGGTTTATTGATTCAGCCTGTTCCTTGACTCTATATTATTCATGTCCCATTTCTGTAGGAAACACAGGGGAAGTGGTTTGGTGTGAGGGGCACTGTAAAAAATGTCCAATTTAACAAGTTGGTCAAATCTTATCCAGGAAATACTAGATGCTTGGTTCTAATCAGTGAAACCATTTATAAGATTAGTTCAAATCTACCATGAGTTCATTTGAATGAACAGAAGAATAGTGTTCCTTGAGCGATCCAAGATCCGCAACAAAAGAAGACATCTGCAAATAGATAAAACAACTGCACGCGTGTGGCACATGCTGCAAATACTCACAGCACTTTGGTTTTGGTTGTGTTGTGAGTATTTGGTTGTGGAGTTGAGTATTTGGTTGTGTTGTAAGTTTTTGCATCAAGTTTTCAGTGCATTTGCTGTGCACGTGTTGTATAACTGATGAAGACATTTTCTTTAATTGTTGCGTTGAGCAATGCATGCGCTGTTATTTAACTCATTTAAACTCTTTTATTTCTATTTACTTATTCTATTATTCTGTTAAAACCCTTTTTAAATGCGTTGTTGTATTCTCTTATGTTGCTTTTATAATTTCTCACAATGCTTTTTGCTATTTCGTGCATTGCCGGCCAATTTTTTTTATTCTGTGCCATTTTATTTATCAATCAAGAAAAAGGACAGTTCAATCCCACTCAGGTCCCTGGAGGGGGGGATCAATTCTGTTTTTGTTGCTGTCTTGAACTTAACATATTTTAGATTAATTACACCCGTGTACTACAAAATAATCTTCAGTCTAGTGTTTATTGCAGCGTTTTCTTTACTGGAACCCATCAGCTGCATGTGTGCTCTGATTTCATTATTATTATTATACCACGGCTTGGTTGAATTTCCAATAGTGTTCTTTAAAACTTGAAAAACTGTCAAATCCACTGTGTGGACAGGTGCCCCGCGCCCCACCCACCCCAATCTGAGCAGTCTAGATACGGCCCTGACATAGACTTGCACTGCAGCTACTGGTGGGCATGTTTTTTTACAGTGTGCATGTGTTCTCTCGTTTGAACGAGCTGAATGCCACCACCACCACCACCACCTCCACCACCACCTCCACCAGCAGCAGCAACGTCCCTGCACGCCCCGCTCATCAATATGCGCTTCAGCTGCTCCATGTAAGATCCTCCTGCACAGAGAACAAGCGGAGCCACTGTTCGCACCGTGGAGGCGATGTCACCTCCTTCACACCTGACTCCTTCCAGCCGCTGACTTCTCCCCCTTGGCTCGACTTTACCCCCGTTTTCTGGGGGGGAGAGATCCATGGATTTCCTCTGATCTGATCCGGAGCGCGTCCTGGACCGTGCGTTGATCTCAGGGGAGGGGGCTCTCTGCTGCTGCTGCTGTGGCTGCGCGCACACACACATAGGGGTGACGAGGAAACAGGAGAGAAGAGAGAGATTTGATAATAACAAAATAAAGGAGAAAGGGGGATGTTTGCTTTGCACCGGCTGCGCCAATTCCGCGTCTTTTCCGCACTGGTTGTCGGTTCGATTGTGTGTTGCGCGAAAAGGTGAGCGCCTGCTGTGTTTGTCATTCGGACAGGTCAAGGTTATTGCCCTGATTGGCTGATTGATGCAGATGTTTTCCTCTGGTTTGCAGCGTCAATGAGCCGGGCAACATGTCATTCGTGAAGGAGACGGTGGACAAACTACTGAAGGGTTATGACATCCGACTCAGGCCGGACTTTGGAGGTATGTGTGTTGTTGTTTATTTGCAATCCCACTCCCCTTCTTCAAATTAACCAGCTTTCTGTTTCATGCACAGTGTTGTGGTCAGGTGTGGGCCCAGTGCACACACACATAATCTGCTGTTTAACCTCTTCCAGGGGCCCCTGTTGCAGTTGGGATGAGCATAGACGTGGCCAGCATAGACATGGTGTCAGAAGTCAACATGGTGAGTGGATTTACACGCCACTAAATGCTGTTTCTCTGTGTTTACTCGACCGCATAATGCAACGCAGCCCCTAACTCTGTGCGCTGATGCACTGGCACTCATGCAACATGATTTCTGCAAGTGGGGAAGTGCTGATGTAAATCCAGTTCTCCCTGTGAAGCCATTATGTGACGCCAGGATGGATGGGCAGGCTTTCCTGTAAGCAATAAAACATCTTTATCTCGCGCAGCACAGTTGTTACCATACACATGCACAGAAACCCTCAGCCCGGGTGGAGAGAATAAGCATAATGCAGCCTCCTGATCCCTTCTCCAACAATGCTGATTGTCAGACAGCAGCACTGACTCACATAGAGGGAAGAATTACCCATCAGTACAGTAGAATGCCAACATGCACTACACACACGTCTGGGAAATTGGGTCCGGAGTTTATTTTTCACATTGTGTGGGTCAGACATGTTCACAACAGCAGGAATTCACCAATTGGCCAATTTGCGGTGAAAGCGACATGAGCAGGCCAATATTTTCATTCCTCTTTCACTCTTCCTGTTTGGATTTGATCCATGTGTTCAGCAGGTTCTTGGAGTCACAGTGAGGATGAACAAAAGGAAAAGAAAGGGAAGGAGGACAAAGTTCTGTTTTGAGCTTTAATCAGTTAGAAGATGATTGCTGATGAAATCTGTTTACAGACATGAACTCTGGAAAATGTGGGGAAGTCTGTGTCTGGACATTTTCCGGAGTTTGTCTTTCACATATGAAGAACGCAGCGGGAGATTGTTCGAGTGAGACAAAAAAGACAATGTCCAGAACTTCCAGGTGAGGGGTGCAGTCTGGGTAGAGCAGCAGGAGGCAGGAAGTGATGTATAAATTCTGCCATAGGAAGCATGTGTTATTGTTTACAGCATATCCACTGTTCTTGTTCGAAAATCTGGTTGTCTTTCTGAGGTGATATCTGTCGGCATCTTCTACATGTGTGGTTCTTCTTTTTCATCCCTTAGATATAGTCGTTTCCCTGCTGTGGGCTCACTCGGACATTTTACGCATATTTTACTCAGGGGGCAGGAAAAGTTACAAAAACTGCAACTGGCTCGTACGTTTTCATTCTTATCTGGAGACTTTATATCGGGAAAACGTGCACCTCTCACGTTAGACTCTTCAAACCAACAGCCAGAGGAAACCTTAGTTCTCGCTTTGCTCTGCTCGTTAACCTCTGGAGCCACAATTACCAGTGTTTCAGGAGTGTCCACCCAGGAGTCCCTCCGAGCAGACAGCTATCAGGGAACTCTGATTGGATTTGCTAATGCGAGCAGGATGCAGTTTGCCCGTGTTGACGCATGTACCCACACGCAGGAAAGTAACTTCAGGCTATTGCATCTTAAAATATCAGCCCTCGATGACCCAAATTGCACCGGAAACAACTGACACCGCCTCGCCTCATTGCCTGTGGTTTTAATCCCTTTGCAGAAAAGCAGGATTGTAAGGTGTCAGATTGAATGGTGGCCATTGCTTGTAATTGGTTTTGGATCCAGGCCTTTGAAACTCCCTGGACACAACCGCCGCTCCCGGAACAACACCTTCTACTCTGTCATGTTTCACGGGCTGCTGCGTGTGTAGGCAAGCCCGTTCTGACTTTTATTAGAGACGCTGCTGAGCCCGTGTGCTTTCATGACAATATAGTCGCCAAAGCAAAGCGGCCGCGAGGAGTCAAATTCAGGTCAGTCCGGAGGCAGCAGTTGACACCTTGACCTCTGGATGTGAACATCATTTCACACGTATAACATCTGGGCCTTAGTGAGCAGGAGGAGGAAAAACACCGAGTTTTTACTGCACGGCATTAGAAGATGATTTTTCTGTATCTGGTAGGTGGTGTGTGGGCGGGTGTTGATCAAAAGTAATGACTCAATCATTACCTCACCAGGTGACTCCTGCCTTTGAAAACATGACTTTTCAGTGGGTGCTCTGGGGGAAATTTTACAGAAGTATTTCTTAGTTGCAGCTTCTCAAATGTGAGAATATTTTAATTCTTGTGTGATAGTAAACACAACGTAATGAAGAAATGACAATTGTAATGAGCACAGTGACCAGATTGATTAACTAAACTAAGATGATCACATGATCTTTGTATTTGGAAACTCAAATGACTCCACATCGTTCTTCACGCACAGAGGGAGCACACGTGTGCATCCGCGCCCCCCTGGATGGCGTCCAGCTTTGTTTTTGCCCCAGCGTTTGACATTTGGTGGATCCTTTTCATCCGGCGCTGGGACCATCTGCGATTTTTAGCATTGGTGTTGCTCTGGAGGGGAAATGGATAATGAGTGCTTTTGTCCCGACAATGACAGTCCCATGCTTTGTCCCTTCAGCACCACTAAACAGCGCAGCCCAGATAAATGCTGCTCTCTTTGCTTCTTTTGCCGATGAGGCAATTTCTAACTTGTGAGGCACCATTCTGCATTAATTTCAATAAAATTTCCAGCGACTAAATCCACTAGCCTGGTGGAACAACCTGCAGGCGCAAAGAGGGAAGTTGTCTTTAAAGTTGAGGGTTTATTGAGACAAGAACTGCTTGTTCAGCTCAAATGAGGTTGGGTCCTTCTCTGAAGATGAAGAAAGAAACAATTCTGCCTAATCAGATTTTTAAGTTTGCATGTACGCAAAGTGCAATTGGCGAGTAAAGGTTGTCTTCCTGCCGCTTCATGGCGAGTTTGTCAGATCCCAGATCAGCGCCTAATGGCCTCGGTAAGGGTCATTTCCAAAGGTTAGACTGAGGGTTACTGTTGTGATCAAAGATAATTATTGGTTAAGCAAGTTGCAGGTAAATGAGTGCAGGAGGTAAAGGTTTCTTCTTTTTCATGTCTTGCCTCGAGCAGAGAGCAGCTCTTTTAACTCACTGCTTTATAAATACAAACTTTTCAAACTTTAGACCCAGGTGATGATGATTCAAACTACTTATTTACCTATTTTTTGCCATCAATAATAATTCTTGTAGTTGTGTGTCCGTCTGATGTTTGCTGTTTGCCACATGATGAATTTCCATGGATCTATTTTGAGATACTGAAGGGAAGAGTTTATTTTAGAATTATAAGATTATAAGACAGCCCCAGTAATTTATTAATGGTCCCTAAAAACAACCAGTGAAAACTTAGTGGACCTGTTTTTGATTGGCTACTTGCTGCCTCACACATATATTCTGCTGACACCTTTATAAACGTCCACTCTGGTTTTATGTTCAGTGGGAGTTCATTTCATCAACCCATGCAAGAACAGAAGGGGTGGGGGGTCTTTGCTCTGGACACAACGCTCGGGCAGATCAAGAGAATAAAGGAGAACTGTCAGACCTAAAGATTTATTGAATAGATGAATCAAGCAGAGGCGAGAGGAGAAAGTGAGGGATTGACGAGCCAGAGAGGCAGAGGGAGGAGGGTGGGAGCCGAGTGAACGCAGCATCTGGCCCCTCCAACAACCCACCTGGCAGGGCAGGTTGACTCAGTCACTTTCTGACACTCCGAGGCCGCCGCAGAGCGCGACCTCCTGCACCGGCAGATGCTATAACGTCTGAGAACGGCGCTAATTACCTCTGAGGTTCGTCTGCCGCATGCCGGGGGCCTGCGGTGATGAGAGACACGCACCAGTACGAGATCAGAACAAGACAAAATAGATGACTTGCTTGCTCGGAGACTAGACTTCAGAACGCATCACCTGAAAATGTGACACTTTTGAAATGCTAATCACACACAGGAGCTTTTTTTATTTCCGAAAATTGGGTCAATGTTGGTGGAAATCGTGCATTTAAAATGTTCCAAAATATCCTTATCAAGAAGGTTTGTGGGTGTGGGTTCTTTTGTACAAAGTGACGTCTCTGCTGCAGTTACAGATCATCAAGGCCTTTAGTTCATTATCTGCCCCTCGTGAAAGTCATCATAACTTTGGTAAATGAAATCACGGCATGATGAAGGTAGAGCCACTCACACGGGGAAGCGGTCAGAGCCTGGACCGTCAGTGTAACAGACTGAACGAGCTAGAACACCCACGACTGCATGTGGGCGTCAGAGAGGAGGTGAAAAGATTTTGTCTTTCCCAAATGTTCCTGCTGCTCATAAACTGGCTTTTCTGTGATTTCTTTCTTTCCTTGCTTCATGTCTCAGGTAATGCATGCGTGTAGATTTCAGCTGATTGACACCAGGATGATTCTATGAGGCGTTGGGGTTAATAACGTCTCCTGGTCCGAACCCGATTGTGTCTCAATCACCAAGAAAATCCATCGACAGCGTGCCCTCCCGCATAAAATAAACCTTGGAATCAGAAATTGCCAATGTGCTAACTATGTCACACTAATTAACTTATATAGATCTTGCAGCTATGCAGAAAGAGCGTATCTTTTTTTTTTCCTCATGTGCTCTGAGTGTGGCTTAATATACCCCCATGTCTTTTATCCGGCATCCGGCTTCCTGCCTGATGGAATGTAATTGGCCTCGGGAGAGAATGCGCTGCAGGATGATCACTGAGATTTACAGTAGAATAAGCAAAGCCGACTCTTCCTGGTTCGGAGCACCAACCCGCTGAAAGGACGCATCATTTGAGGAGGAGGGGAGGGGGCAATAGCACATCTCTGAGTGGCGTACACCTTTAAGACACTGCTGCTAATGGCCTGGGGAATTTTAAATTGACAGGCGCCAAACTCGTTTTTCTTTCTCTGTTTCTTTTATGCTTCAGCAAATAAAAAAAAAACCTATGGACTGGATTTATGATGGAAGTCACCGCAAAGGTCATCAGTCAGCAGCAGCCGTCGTCAACTTACTGTAATGGACACAGCAGATGTATGAGGTTTTTAGAAGGAGAGGAAGGACCCCTACAGAAATCGAACACGTGAACAGAAAGCTGTTGGTTTTTGAAATGATAGGAAATAAAAAAGGTCAGGGGAAATCAAGCCTCACATGTCTGGGTTAATAACTGTGATATTGATGTGGTGTATATTGGTTATTACAGTTATCAGAAGAGAGATGACCCGGAGTAAAGTAGAGACGGGGAGTGACTTGTTGCCAAAACAATGATAAATGTGATAATCAGGATTCTTGTACTTGCTGTGCATATGAAGTAGCTTCTAAACTGGATCAGTCGCAAGCAGCGAAGCTCAACACTAAACACAAAGTGTCCTAAGATAAATTATAGCCATTTCTAGTTGATTAGAAGACTGTGAAAAGATTTCCAACAGCAGAATGAGGCTTTCGTCTAATCTCTGCTTCTTGTGTGAATTCCTGGGTAACATTAGCTTTTCAAAAGTCCGGAAATCAATCAGATATCCAACATTCATGTTCGGAGCCTTATCTCAGATCTCACTGACACAGAGTTTGCTTCCAAGACAGATTCACCAAACTTTCTGTGCACGTAAATTGCTCATTTCAGCCTAATGAATGAAAACCAATATGTAAATAGTAATATAACTTATTACCAATTTTATTATATTAGTAATTTCCGGTATTAATGAATGTTGGATGGACGTTCTTAAACAAATAAAAATGTTGTTAACTTCCTTTATCAATTGGCAACTACCAAAAATGTATTGTTGTTTTTATGAAGGTTACGGAAGATAGAATTGTAAACAAGTTGGTGAAAGTTAAAATTATTAGCAGAAGTATTTGTTCATTTGTTCTTACAATGAAGCCCTTTATCTGTCTTTGGTTTGGTCGATGCCTAATATTCTGCGGCAGAACCCCCAGTTTTGCCATCAAGTGTTCTGCTAGTATCCGTTATCTAAATGTATGACACACATTCACACTGAAGCCAACAAAACCTGAAGCTAACGGCCAACTTAAGAAAATAGGGTGTCGAACGGAGCAGATCACTTTATAAAAGACTGAATCAGTTTACTTTGCTGAATATGAAAATGTAAACAAAGCAGAAGGGGAAAGAAAATGAAATAAAGTGTGTGTATCGTGTACTGCAGTGTCACAGTGGCTCTGCTCATACAAGAGACAAATGGTGGTGTGTTTGTACATTCACCAAAGGTTGTTCCCCGTGCTCCCTCTGTTCTCGTCATGAGGCCATACATCATCAAATATTACACGCTGAGGAAATCATCCAATATATCGAAGGCCAACACTGTCATTTAGAGGAAAAGGCCCAATTCAATCACCTCGCCGTGTTTGCGCTCAGTAAGGGACTGTGCTATTTTTACCATTCTATAGCTGCAGCAGGGAGGGGGGGCTCTGTTGAGGGATTCCCTCACACTGCAGTGATTTACGCCTCTGGGCCGTCCCCGGGGGACGCTCGGAAATTACATTGAAGTGACTCAAATTGCTTTACAGAACAGGAGGGGTTCATATGGCGTACACACCGATTACACATCACATCACCACGTCGCTCCTACTGCGCTGGAATGCAAAGTTAAGTCGAGGGAAACTTGCACCGATGCGGCCGTTATTGTTTTCACGTCGCTCGCATTGACGCTTTCTGTATTGTGCCGCGGCGTGTGACGATGGCAGCATATGCCGGGGAAAGGGGAACATATGCCATGTGACAAACAATGTTAGCAGGATATTTCCTCGATTCTGGCGGGATCACGACACAGCCAGTGTGTGTGTGTGAGAGAGAGAGAAAGAGAGAGAGAGAGGGAGATTAACTTGAATATGGGTCAGTTCACATCCAAAACTCTGCTTATATGAATTCTCACACACCCTGAATTAAAGTAGGCATCCGGTCCCATTAATTTAATAATTGAGGCTCACTGAAATTCACTTGTGCCGGTCACCGCTGAAAACAAACTCTAATAACAAAGCAGATGTGTGGACTGGGAGTTCATGTGTTGAGGGAAATGGGAGACTTGTCAATAATTCATAATCCATAGTCCTAGAAAATCTGAGCCCACCTCTCTCACCTCTCTCCAGGGCAGGTGCTGCTAAGACTCACTCGTCCTCATCTGAAATTCATTTTGATTGTCTCCATGCAACATTGATGAGGATTCGTTGGCCGTGTGTTTGTACAGGGTACGCGGTTGAGTTGAATCATTTATGTAGTACGAGGCGTGCGCTGCTGCAGCCGCTCCCCGGGGCTGCCCACCTGCTGATTCGCTGGCGGGAGATGGAAATGTATACCTAAAGCATCCGCTGAAGGCGGGGGGGTGGGGAGAAGTGATCGGGGTCAAAACAAGGCAGAGTGAGAGAGACATCAGTCATTTGTATAGGGAGTGATGGAGGAGAGGGGACGTCTGCTATCCACTTTAATGGGACTATGACTGATAACACTTATTTTCCCTTTAAGTCACAAAATCCTGGAAAGTAACGAGGATTTATTTTGCTGTCGCTCAACGTAGCGGAGGAATGATTCGCTCTCGAGGAGAGGATCGGCTTCAGTGCTTCGGTGCAAGTTATTCTAAGTGGATAGAAGGAGAAAAAAAAATCAATACAGATACATTAAGTTTCACTGAAGCAACAAAACATTCATCCTCCAGGGCTGTTAATCAAAGTCTGTTTCCAGGTGTAAGGGAGTGTGTGAATAATTTGTGACTCCATGAGGAGTGTGACGGTGGAAAGAAGTGATTTTACTGCTCCTCGTAACCATCAAGTGAGTTAAGCGCGGTTGCATTGTGGGTAATGTAGGCACCAGGAGGAAAAAACTAAACAATTAATTGATCAATCAATCAAATAATTGAACAAATGATCTGCAGTTTAATCCATCAAGTTGCAACATTAAGAGTTGTGTTAAATAACTTGACCAAAACCAAAGAAGACTATCCTAGTACCAAAATAAATTATGGTTCTCTTACCACCTTATATTTGAAATGTATTTCCACATTATCGGTGGAAATTCGGAGCCACAGATCCGTCCAATGTTTGGGGGCTTTAGAAACCAACCACCCCATGACTTCCCGTTTATGGCCCGGAGCCAATCAGCTTTCCATCTCGTGCTGTGTGACCAATCTGTATCCTGTGCTGACTAAGATCTTCCCCGGTCACATCTCTGTGTGCAAACCAAACCTGGAAACCAGAATCAAGTATTAAAAAAACAAAAAACTTTGAGTCTGTTGCCTGGATTAGCACTGCGTCATTCTATTCTTCAGTTATCTCATGAAAATGAAAAACCTCCAGTGTTTTGGAAGCATTAGTGTCGAGATAGAGCATGAACGGGCGCTGAAAGACAAATAACTATTCCAGTTACATAACGCACACAAATCTTTTTGGAAAGCCACGCTTATATTGCAGTGGCTGTTTTAATCTCCTTTTTACTTTTTTTTTTTTTTATTCCCGTTCGGCGTGCACCTGGAGACCACAGCGCCAACGGACATGTGTGCCTTTGCCAGTACCAGCTTGGTGCGGACAGGTTTCATTTCAGGGCCACAGCGGGCGAGAGGGGAGATCATGGCATTGCCCAGAGAGAGAGAGAGAGAGAGAGAGGTGCAGACACACTGAGAGAATCAGAAATAGAGGAGGGGGACAGTTAGCTCGGGTAAATGGATTATGGGATGTGGAGGAAGGAGGGAGAGGCTCTGTCCTCTATCTCCGCTGTTGCTCTGGTCAAAATAAAAACATTGGTTTTTACATATACAAGCTAATAGCAGCACTGAAAGAACAGCATCCTCGTGGTGGGACTTCTTGCCAATTTGGCTAAAGTGCCAGATGGCGATGGTTGGTGACTCATAAAAACACGAGCGACATCAGAATCTTACATCAACACCTTCGTATTCACAAACAATTCTCTGATTTAAAAGAAAACCAATCATTTGAGCCTCAGAGTTTGTTCACCTCACAGTTCTGAGATCAGATTACAAGTTTCTTTATAACTTTAACCTTTATAGACAGATAATTCAACCAATCAACTGCTGAGTATTATTCCAAACAGGTTCCAACTGAGCAATCACAGATTAAATCATGTAAAAAAAAAACATCAGACGCCTCAGATCAATGTTGTGAGGTTGGTCAATAATGACTGACAGATGAACCATCCATCTATTATGTATACAGCTTATGCTTCGAGGGTCATGGGGGGGCTGGAACCAATCTCCGCTGACATTGGGCGAGAGGCGAGGAACACCCCACAGGTTGCAAGCGTGTTGATTAATCAATAATGGAAATGATGCAGGCGAAGTCAGACTGAAGCAGTGAAATTAGTTTTTCCCCCAAAATCTTTACAGTTTGATCGACACGGCTACGATTGTGTTTAAATTAAAACATTTCTGTTTGACTCACAGATTTTCGTCCCATAAACGGAGAGAATAACAGTACAGTACCAACACCAGTAGCTTGGCTCACATCTACTTACTTACAAAAATATAAACAGCCAGTTCTGCCCCGGAGACGACCTTTTTGAATGAAACGTAAGATAACACGTGTTTCAGAAGCCATTACACTTCAACTCTGGGCTCTTTCTGAATCACTTTGTCTTTACTGGGAACATATTACGACTTTGTTCATGTGTTAGTCGAGATTTTGAGTGAAATTTCCCACTAAAGCTGCAGCTACGTGAGTCAGCCTGCCCACACGTTGTTGTGCACTGGGTTTTGTATGAGTTACTGTGTTTCGATGGCCCTTCTGAGAGTTTGTGTGCAGCTTGTGAACCGGTTGGCCCACACTCCCTGCAGCTCGTAGGATGCTGTATCATGTCATAGGAGCATAAGCAGCAACTTTGAATTATAAGAATAAAATATGTTTTAATCAAATTCAACCTATTCACACTGTTGCCTTCACTGTCTTTGTATCTGTAGGACTACACGTTGACCATGTATTTCCAGCAGTACTGGAGGGACAAGCGTCTCGCCTACTTAGGAATCCCTCTCAACTTGACCCTGGATAACCGAGTCGCCGACCAGCTCTGGGTCCCCGACACGTACTTCCTCAACGACAAGAAGTCTTTCGTCCACGGAGTCACGGTCAAAAACAGAATGATCCGCCTGCATCCTGACGGAACCGTTCTCTACGGCCTCAGGTAACGTCTTCTCTGAGCAGCAACACATTGTTCAGAAGAGTAGTAGATTAGTTGTTGTGCAATGTTTTAACTGAAGTGTTTACAGTGTAGGAAAGGATAATATAATATTTGTATTATTGTCAAACACAATGCAAAGAGCATCATGTAATTGTTGTGTAGTTATAGCCGGGTATATATTTTCCTCACAGGTTTATTTTGGAATCCACATACAACGTCCTGCTCGGTTGAGAACCAAATGTATGTTAATCCGCTACTGAAAATAGTCCCTGACAAATGTAGTCTTTCCCACTGTTTTGCTAAAAAGGTGTTTTATGGGATTATTGACATTTTTTACACATGGAACTATATATTTGTGATGCATTTAAAAAAGATTTGCCCGAGATTGAAAGACATAGACAAGGAAGTTTAAAAGTATCTTTGGACGTTTAAAACCATTATAAGTTAAGTCTGAGGTGGAGTTAAACCCACTATACTTGCACTATTGATAAGTTGGACTTTTGTTTATTGTCGTTGATTATAGAAAATGTTTTATTGCCCAGCCCTAAATAACTTCAGCCTCATCCTTTGATATATGTCTGAAAATTCTAGAAGTAATTATTGAACACAATGCAACGGCACAATTGAGTTGTTTGTTCGAGCGCTAATCCGCAATTTCTGGGCCATGCAAATGAGCCACAGTCCCCACAACAGGCAACAAAGTGAATCTCAGGGTCAAAGTGTTCTCAGATGTTTCCCAGTGTGGAGATAATTCTGTGTGTTAAAAGCTCTATTACACACAGCAGCACCGCGGCTGCCCAGGCTGAGAGTTTGGCAATTTCCCTGCTGCTGCAGCCAGAGGATTATGTGCGATGCTCAAGGGCACCTCAGCAGTGGATTTTTTAAAACAGGGAATGTTCCATTATGAACAGTTTGGAAGGTGCATTAATGCCACGCCAAGCTGCAGCTGCTGTTTGATATTTGTGTCGTAAAGCCCTTGTTTTGAATTTCCATTGATCTTTGCGACAGGCTCGTTCAGAAGAGTTACTGTGACCATGAATATGGATGCATGCTTTGAATTATTAGACTTCAGAGCGAAAAGTGTGCGCGCCCGTGTGCGTCCCTGCATGTGTGCTTGCATGCATGTGTTGTGTTCATACTTAACAGTCATGCAGCCGTGCTCGCTTATGCAACTGGAGTTCATAGCACTTAGCCTCGTGGGCTACTTATAGACCTCTCGATGCTTTGAGGGGATCAATGTGAGAGGGAGATGTGTGACGTGGTGTTTGTGATATGAGGTGTTACATAAATGTCCTATGGCTCAGGTGAGGCTGGATACACATTCCTATCATGTGTACGTTTAACTTATGTTTGTTGTGTTTCACTAAAGATTATTAGCTGAAGCTATAGATCTGTCTACTTATTCCTCAAACGTCTGTCTCTGTGTCCGTCTGTATGAGGAGCGCATATCTCCGCTCATCTAATGGACTCTAATGTGTTTTCTCAGTGCTCATGGGAGTTACAGTACCGAGTTTGGTGCAATTTGGAAACCTGATGCATTCAATATAAATACAATTTGTCTTCAAAATAAACTTTCTTTTTGTGGTTGCAATGATTTATATCGAACTGAATTGCAGAGCTTTTGTTTTGAAAAAGCTGATATGCAATGTCTGAAAGTTAAGTAAATAATTCAAACATATATATAAATATAAAGACCCAAGTGTCAAGAGGTCCTTTAGATTTAATCAAGTCCGAAGCTCTGATGTTGTGGAAATACAAATGATGAAATATCATTTGTATAGAATTTAGTCGAGTTTGTACCATGAATCATTTCTCAGATTTATTTGAAGGTTTTTGGTTCATTTGTGTATTTTACAAAACTGAAAAATATTCTGATAACTTTAACATTTGATAAAACCAGAGGATTTTAATCATGTAATTAAATGTGAGTTTTAATGTAGCTCAGAATGAACAAGTGAAGCCGGCCTCCATCTTAATGATGTAATCATTTAAACAGTTGTATCATATCACGTAATATATAAACTGCAGTGCGTCACTATATCGTTACGTTCAGTTTTTGTAACCTTAGCTGTATAAGAACATAATCTCCTGGCTCCACAGCCTCATCTGAGTCTGACGCTGAATGCAGACATCCAGTGGCCTCCTGCCAAGCAGCCGGCTCTTAATCAGGCCAGACTTTGACTAAATCATTTAGAATTTGCATTTCACTTTGCTGCTTATTTTAACTGTCTGCAGCCGGTTGAGCTCATACGTCCAATAAACAAAGGGATTCCTCCTCATGACCCAGTGCTGTCACCTTAATGCTTTAATCCAACTTTTATAATCATTTAAATGGTCCAGAGCAAAGTTTCCTCCTCATTCCATCCTCATCCATCTTCTTTCACTTTGTAAATCACATACTGAGTCTGAAATAGATTCTCTCTGGCTTCCCTCTCTTACCCCATTTGTGTCATCTTTCTGCAGGATAACGACAACGGCAGCGTGTATGATGGATCTCAGGAGGTATCCCCTGGACGAGCAGAACTGCACCCTGGAGATAGAGAGCTGTGAGTAGAACGGCCGAGAGCCGCTGGGGATGACATTCAACGCTGTGCTGCAGGCTGGGAAGGAAACCGACAGGGTCTCGTGTGTGAAATGTTGCAGTTTGAGTGAAACAGGGTTCATTATTTTTGTTTTAAATATGTCGTATATGACAAAACAGGTTTAACATTGCACTTCCATAAAGGTTGCAGACTCGCTTGTTATCTGCTAACTCCTATTACCAGGGACACGACCGCCGCTGGTCTTTATTTAGTTTAAATAGCCGATTTATCGCATTCAGTGTAAAATCTAATCATTGGATTCTATTGGAATAATAAAAGTGAAGCGAGAGCTGCCAAGGACGGAGGAAATTTCTGCAATTTTTTTAAAACAATTTTAGTGAACGCAAATGAACCCGTTAACAACTTGACTTTCAAAGCAACGTCTGGTTCTTGGAAACGACTTCAAAAGATTTTTATTTCTTCCCAAATGACCATGGATGCTCAGCAACACTGAATATCTTGGTCACCAGTGTTGCTTAGACAGATGGTTACACCTTGGTGTGTGTGTGTGTGTGTGTGTGTGTGTGTGTGTGTGTGTGTGTGTGTGTGTGTGTGTGTGTGTGTGTGTGTGTGTACAGATGGCTACACCACGGACGACATTGAGTTCTACTGGAAAGGAGGCGAGACGGCTGTGACGGGGGTGACGCGAATCGAGTTGCCTCAGTTCTCCATCGTCGATTACAAGTTGGTGTCCAGAAACGTTGTCTTTTCCACAGGTAAATGCTGCACTGCGATGTGTTGTGTGTCTTTTTCCAGCCTTCACACACTCACACATTCCCCTTATGGATAATGCATGACAGGCCGACAAGTGCATGTTACATTTTAAATGATATCGCTCACATCAAGCGCTGGCTTCTTTTCAAGCTTATTATTTAATCAATTTCTGTTGCAAACCTTTCGGTGCCAAGGCTTCATTGTTGATCTTCAATCCTCAGAGTCAAAGTTGTGTTTGTCGGAGCTTCTAATTGGGTTGATTCGAGGAAACGCACGGTCTTTGAAGTATCTCCTCAGTGTCTCTGCAGCATGCCGTAAACGTTGTGATTTACACGGTTTAATCTCGTCCGTGTCACGATGGCTCTTGACCTTTTGAGAGGTGATCTCATAATTAATGGTTGTTATTTTTCATTATCATGCTGACGTCAATAAAATGTGGGCGGTGGCTCCGATCAATTCAGTCAGTCAATACGATCAGTGTCAGAGGAGCTGGTGGATCTTAAAGCTCTGGAGAAGTTGGTTTCAAACATCAGGGTTTGTTTCCTACATGAAACGGTCTTGAATAAATATGACATAACAATGTGAGTTAATCAGCCCTATTGCCTCCGTCCAAGAGATTATGTCTGCATATGTTTGTCTGTTATTTAGCAGGATTACGCAAAAACTACTCGACGGATTACCACACTGAAAGGTTGTGGTCAGGGTCAGGGAGAAACTGAATGTTGGTGCATATGCGGATCAAGGGGCGGATCCAGATCTAGATTGCGAGATCGGCAAGAGAATAATTTGTGGAAGTTGATGAAGAAAATCAGACACGTTTAGGGAACTAATATTTTCCCGGATCTAGTCAATTTAAATGCGGTTTCGTATGCACTCAACTGATAGGGTCATTAGATTTTAATGTTGATCCATTCTCATTAGTGCCTTTTCCCTCGATGCTCTAAGCTCTTACTCACAACAAACACAAGGCCCGACAGTCCCCTTTATCAAGTTTCAGATTCACAGATATCAATATCCTTAATGAGACAGATTTTTGGTGAAAATGTCCAAAAAAAACAATGTTAAAAAAAGTGAAAAACAATTCCTGGATCCGCTTCCATCCCCAGATGAAATGGGGGGAAAAAACGTCCCAGAGGAGAATAACATGCTTCCACCAAAGTTTGTGGAAAAATCCTTTAATTAGTTTTTGTTTTATCTTGGTTACAAACAAGCAAAGCAATGGGCAGGGGCGAGACAGCCTTGATAGAGGTATAAACAAAAAAACCTCTTCTTTGAGATCACGTAAGCTGTTTTAACTTTGGAATAAAGTTGCATCTTTTCACATTTATTCTTCAAATAGTTTGCCTTTGAATGGAAAATTAATTGGACGTCTTAATCAATCATTTAAAAAGGCAATTCAAATAGTTTTTCACCTTCAAAATAAATCTACATGATGTGTTTGGGTTTCTGTTCCTGCATCAAAGCTCTCATGATGCATTGCACAGTAAAATACATAAATCTAACATCTTGAAAGGACTTGAAAACAAAGCCAACAGTAGTTTTGATGCCCTGCAGCGAAACCAGATGATCCTCCAAACCCCTCATGAATATTCATCGATGAAAAACGCAGCACAGATTCTGAGGAAGCAAATAAACACCAGGAAGAGGTGCGGGCTGCGAATAAATCTTTTGACGTTGGCGTCGTCATTAACCAGTGTTGTGAAATACATCAGTCAGGGTTATTTATAGGCTCACAATGACGGTTGTTCTATCTCTCTTGGAAATTAATTAGAAGACAGGGCAACACCTTACGGCAATTTGTCAAGTTACTGTACAAGACAAAAAAACATTTGCACATTGTATTTCACGTCGCAATTAATCTGAGTTGCTGTTTTGACAAAGTGTAGAAGAGTAATTCAACAAGCCTCATGGCCCGCAGGGGTATTTAATATATTCCGTGAACTTTGGTGTTTATGTGCGGTGCACCAGGCTCCTAACTTAATGAGGTTTTTATGTGCACGTCCAGACCCAGATAGAGAACTTTATTGACGCTCCCTAACCAACTGCCATTTAATCTGGTCAGCGGAGACGCATTCAGAGAGGCAGCTTCTCCGCAGCCATGGCAGGGAAATAAAAAGCTCTGTGACATTTACAGATGGCGTAATTCCTCACAGAAGACGTGCTCGTGAGGAAGAGCCACCCCCAGTCTAATGAGGACACAGTAAATCATTCTTATAGGTTTTTATTTTTTTTCATCTTGTAGTGTCTGAGTCACAGCTCGAGACTTCACTTTCTTTTTCGACCTCATTTTGTGTCTTTATCTCAGAATGTTGCTGCCCTGCTTTCTCCATCACTCCTGTTGTGTCTCCACGTTCATCTCGTAGAAATGTGCCGAGTGCACTTGTTTACGAGATGCATTGCATGTCCCCAGTGGGTGGTGACTATTAAACTTCAGCGTCCAGCGGTCTGCTCCGGTGCTCTTGGCAGGATGTGTGCAAGGCGTCAAAGGCTCCCCGCCACGCTGGCTAATGACCAGGTTTCCTCCAACACCAGTCGACTTTACTTCACTCCCCCTTCTTCCTCTCTTCTTCAATCCCTCCTTTCTGATCTGGTCTCTCCGTCAGCCGCTCTATCACTTCTTTTACTTTCACCGCCTCTCCTCCCCCAACCGCCATACATGCCGCAGCCACAGTGTATCTTGTAAGAGGTGTGGTTGGATGCCAATTATCCTGCTCTCTGACAGAAAAACAGCCAAGGATCTGTGGCATTATATATTCATGTGCTATGAGGCCCTCAACATTAATTATTCTTCTCTAAGCACACATACAAACACTGCCTGTGCATGTACATACAGTGTGCATGTGTATGACCAGACATCATGGCTGTATTCAGTATATTGCTTCATGTTTTTTTTTGACAAACCAATTCGTTGAGATTTCGAAAACATGAAATGCTTCATTAACAGCTTTTGAAAATAGCCCTGAAAGTAGAGATTCTTTTACTCGTGTAGCTCTGTAACTCATTTTTATGCCTCAAAGCTCTTCTGCTCTTCCTCTCTGCACACAATCATGAAAACCTCACTCTCCAAATGATGTTTGATGCAACTTGTCTATCCAGTCCTCAACTGAATCTCCATGTTTCATATCTTCCTCCGATGTTTTTGGTTTTCAGAAAGACTAAAAAACATTTTTAAAAATGAATGTCGTCTTGCATAGTCAGAACATTACCCATCACCGAGGAGGGTGCAGTAATCTCATACTTCTATAGACGGAGGCACTGAGGGTGCTGCTGCAAGAAAGTGTCAAGTGGAACTTGTTTTTGATGTGTAGGCGACATGTCACAAAAACCAGTGACAGTCGTACATCATCTGTGTGATTGCACAGAAACGATGTGTATGGATTTTAAACACCATACTATAGATAGAGGGTGCGGGGGGGCAGGCTGCATCAGACGACTCTGAGTGTGACCCCCCTGCCACGAGGGCGACAGAGGAGACAGCAGACCTCTCCTCGAATCCATCGTGTCGCTATCACATCAACTTTCAAATCCTCCTCGCATCCTGTCTCCTCTCCTCCTCGGCCTCACACATGGTGTTCCTCCCACTCGCAGATGTTGTTTGGTGTAGCAGTTACAGCCGGTACAGTTCGACACCCACGCGCGAGTGAACCTCAGCCTCCTCGTTTTCTTTAACCGCGTCTGCGTGCGCCACAGAGACGGAGACGGCCTCAGCTCGGATGGAGGAGCCGCCGTTAAGGAGGCATTAAATAGAGGTTAATGGGATATTTTAAGACCTGTGACAATCTGTTCCCATATTTACTGTAATGAAGCGTATGTTCAGCGTGTGGCAAGTTTGTTCACGGCCGCCAGGACTATGAGCCAAATATAGAAGGATCATCAAATGTGCTTTAAACTTGAGTGTGTAAGCTTCCCTTTATTTATGATAGTTTGGTTTTATACAAATCTGATCCCACTCAACAAAACATTTGAGAACATTTCTTTCAACAAGATCCATGAATTATTCTCTGAGAAAACAATTAAGGTGTTGAAAAGCCAACTATCCTAACTTAAGTAAAATAAATACTTTAACTAACTACACAAAGTTAACAAGACACAAGGAGGGGCAGGCAATCAACGAGACAGGAAGTAAAGTGAGAGAGACACAAATGGGAGACGTTTCAAAGCAAAACAGGAAGTTATGAACCCAAGGTGCAATCAATATACAACCAAATATATATACATATATTCAATTCAATTAAAAAATGAGTCCATGCAAATGTAAGCAAGGTCGGTTATTTGTAAATCAAATTTCAACAATGATTAAAAGTGCTTTACATCAAAAATAAAAGGCCTGATGACAATAGAAAAAAAAGAAATTAAAAGATAAATGATTAAAATAATACATCAAAGAGTGGAAGTAATAATACATTAGTACTTATTTGATGTAATAAAAGGCGGGCCAAACAGAAGAGGAGAGAGTTGCTGCAGACCTGCAGTGGAACATGAAAACTGAACGCTGCTTATCCATGTTTAGTTTTGACTCTGGGGGCAAAACTGAACTGAAGTGATATGAACAGTGTTCCCATAGCGGTCCATAACAGTATCTTCAAAGTAAGACACAGCGGAAGAATCCTGACATCTTGTGTGATTGTGTTATATTTTTATCTTTCACAGCAGGTGACAGTGATGCTCAACACAAAGTGTAAAACTGGTGCATTCAGAAAGACGGTTCAATTATAAATATCTTTTTCAGGTCAGGACATTTTTTAATAAGTACATGATCAAATAATATCTAGGTTCTTCAGCACTAGCTTTAGACACAGACAGGTTCGATTCTTATCCTTGTTTTACCTGAGGACCATGAATGTGTGACAGAAAGAGACATTGTAGAGATTTATTGTAATTTCTAATTCCTGCTTCACACTGATCCAATATGAAACATTATAATGAAAGATTCTCATATGAACCACCTTTAAATGTAAATCAGAGTCACAGTCAGTCAATAGCAGTTACAGGAGATAATAACGTTTGATGAACAGCCGCTTTTTAAAATAACATGCTGTGATTTTTATTGCAATCTAACGTACAGCGGAGCGCTGAATATTAATGGCACTGTGTCATTTCAGAGTGAGTCTCGATCCAACTCCACACGAGTGCGCAGTCAATTGGACCCACGCTCGCCACAAGTAGCTTTGGCTGAAACCCACAGATCGTAAATTACAGCATAATGGCCCTCGCTTCTCCTCCAATATAAACCGAAAATGGAGAAATAGCTAAGAATAGTGGGTGTAACGAACCGTAGATTCAATCCACAATGAGACAAAGGCTGCAGAGGCTGATGAGAAATTCACGCACACGCACGTGCAGTTATCAAATTCCGAGTTGTGAGAAAGCGATGGCAGAAATGCTTCCTCATAGCAAATCATGTTGAGGAATATTATTTCATGTTCCTGAGTGATGAAGCATCGGAGGCGTCGCGACGTGCATTTATAAAGCTTTTATCCCTGCTGTGGTGCTGAATCCCACCGAATCATGCCATGAATTATGGAGGTGGATGAGATGCGGAGAACTGATAAATCAAAAAATGTGCTGACATTTTTAGCACCAGGCTGAATATTGTGTCATCTTGAAACGGGGCTACAGTATTGTGTGTGTGCGAGAGAGGGAGGTAGAGAGAGAGAGAGAGGGAGGGAGGGAGACGGTATGTTTTTAAGTTAGTGAAGGGGATGCTTGTTGCCATGGCAATAAATCCAACCCATGCTTTCAGAGTTGTCATGGAAACTGAAACAAAAACACAAGGTGTCCCTGTGTGCTCCTTGGAATACTGTACGTTTGATGTCGTTCCTGCTGTCAACATTATCACCACCTTTAAAACCCTGAAATCCTGCCGTCTCTTTCCGCAGGTGCCTACCCTCGACTGTCTCTGAGCTTCAAGCTGAAGAGGAACATCGGCTACTTCATCCTGCAGACGTACATGCCATCCATCCTGATTACCATCCTCTCCTGGGTCTCCTTCTGGATAAACTATGACGCATCGGCAGCCAGAGTGGCTCTAGGTAAGAGGCGGCGGCCATTTAGATGCAGGTATTTGGCTTTTTGCAGATGAGGTAAGGGACCAGAATGAGCAGCTCCCTCCCTCCCTCCCTCCCTCGCTGATGGATCCCCAGAAGCAATGCTTCTTCATGAACTCAGAGAGACTGAGCTCCTCATTCTGTTTGTGGGATTAGCAGGAAAATTGGTGGGGCCGTTTGTAAATGGGTTTGAAGCACATTTCTATTATGTCTGCCGGAGTAGAAATAAAAGAAATTAGCATGAATGCATGACCTTGACTCGGCCCTAACTGGGTCATAGCTCATGTCTGTAGTTGCTGTGGTCACGGAGCTATAAATACACCACATCCCTAATGAGCATCATTTTCACTTCTTATTGAGAAAGGCCTGTGTGGGTGCCAGGGCCCACTCACTGTGGGGCTCCTGTGAGCAGTAAACAAGGCAGAGATGGACACCGCTCGGCAGAGTGATCCCTCGAAGGAGACTGCGGCTCCGCTACGTCTTTGTTGAACTGTGGAAGAGTTGTAGGCGACATATCAGGAGCAATGATTGTAATATGAGGGTTTGTCAGGACAAAAGTAATTTGGACAATGAGCTTTCTGCAGCAGTCTTAATTAAAACCATGTAAAATTGCGAAAGCCCAACTCTGTACAGCTGTGGTTCTTTTTTTAGGCTTTTTAAAATAAAAACACTAGAGCAAAATTGTTAATAGTGAATATAACCATGTGTTTGCTTTTAACCAATTAATATCTAAGACGACAAATGAAAGACAAACATTAAAACCAAATTCATTTTTGAAAACGACATCCTAAAACCAGAAAGTTGTTTTTCTGACAGAATTTCCAACATTTACAAAATCATAGTAAAAAGGTTTTAAAGACGAACTCCTCTTTGTCTGACTGATCTCTGGTCAGCAGGAATATGGTCTGGGTCTGAATCTTTCATTGTCAATGAAAGATTCAGACCTCTGCCACTGAAGTGCCCTTTTGCTTCAATCATAGAATTTAGAACAAGTTTACAGTTTCAGATTTCCTTCAGGGACTAACACAGAGTATTCTTCGCAGTGATAAAGGAAAAGATTGTCTCCAAGCTGGCTCAGATCCACTCATTCATTCACCGAAGCCCCCGCAACGTGCAAACTTTTCCAAGACACCATACGTTGTGCCACATCTTTGCTGCCAAGTGAATGACAACACAGCTTCTGCATGGTGAATGCTAATCTTGTAATCAGCCAAATTTAATATTCTATATAAAGACACGTGGTCCAGACAGCTGCTTTAGTCTGAGGGGCTCGGCAGCAAATCATCGCCCCGGGGAAAGTCTCAGGCTTTAATCCGTCCATGCCAATTGACTGCTGCCTTGATCATCTTTATGTGGACAGGTAATGGAGCAGTAATGACGCATCATAATGCTTTTTGGAAAACATGCTGTGATCCATCACCTGTCTGCAACACTGATATCCGCAGGAGCATAAAGCTTATTAGAGACTGGACTGGATCAGCGTGCTCGGACTTCAATTTGTTTTAAATCCCCCTTTTATTTGCCCTGAACTTGTTTGATTCCTTTGGTTAAGGCATGCATGCAGTATCTGGATATTACTGTGTGTGTGTGTGTGTGTGTGTGTGTGTGTGTGTGAGCGTGTGTTTACACGTGTGAAGTCCTGCTGACGGCAATATCCGGTGTGTGCCTCCTCAGCTTAGAGGCAACCGAGGGTCCATTCACTCCTCCTGATGGATCGTTAAGAACACTTCACCTTTATGGTGCATGGGAATGTGCGAATGTGTGGGTGGGGGGGGGGGGAATGCATGCGTTTGTGCAAACCTGCCAGTGAGAGCAGTGTAATGATCAGGGAGAAATCAATTCTAGGGGGCAGCAGGACAACAATTGAGTTGTTTGAAGGGGAATCTCATTTTCCTGAGCATTTTTCCTGAGATTGTAAAGTTACAAATGACCCACTCGCACCCTCATCCGGTTGAAACCCATTTCCCTGCAGTCACGTCCTTCGTTCATAACCATATTATACGAAGAGCGGAGGTGTGGGCATTAGCTGTAGTTAGTGTGGGAGCACACGAGAGTTGGGCTCGCTGCGTGTTATTCCAGACCTCAGGAACCTCGTTTTTCTCAATCACTGACTCCCAAAATGACAAATGTGAGAAACGGTGCGCATGCTAACTAGATAGCTGACAATTTGTGCTGCCTGCAGGTGATGAATAGATGTGTCCGATCAACACCGCTTTGATTTACCTCCCGAGCCTCCATCCCTGTAGTTAACGTTCATTGCCGTTGCCCGTCCTTTATTGCATCCTGCATGATACCTTCTCCTCTTTATGATGTTGGGCTGTGTTGCTAATGGCCTATTGGCTCGTGATTAGAGGAGATTTGATTGTTGTGCGCCTTTGTTTCTGCTGTTGAGGTGGAAAAGAGACTTGGGGACATATAACGGGAGAAAAGAGGGGGAGGGGATGGAGAGAAGAGGGAAAACCACCACTAAATGATGGTGAGATCTGGGGGGCGGGGGGGGGGAAATTGAGGTAGAGGAAAGTGGGGAGAAGATGATAACAAAAGGATGAGACAGAGAGAGAGAGGGCGAGAGACGGAAAAAGACAGAGAGCGAGAGAAAACCTGTAAAACTATATTTCTCCCCGGAGAGTGTACCAGCGTGATGAAACAGGAGGGAGGCCCGTGACGAGCGAGCAGCGCCTTGATTAAATTGTCCGAAGAGGGAGCGGGAGAGGAAGTGGGAGAGGATGAGAAATGGAGGGAGGAAGGGAGTAAAGGACAGAGAGTGATGGCACAGCGGCGAGAACACCTATAAAGAACAAGGCTGTCGTTAAGCAGAGGAAGAAGACGAGGCAGCGACACAGAGCGCGTAAAGTCGAGCTAATTCACATTCACACCCTGTGACAACACTCATACATTCACACACATGAGCAGAGTTAGCCTTGTAATGTGCCAATAAATCACAATGAGGGCTGCGGCGACCTTAGCTATCCCCCCCCCCATACACACACACACACACACACACACACACACACACACATGTAACCCAGCTACTCATAGGCTCCATTTATTTCGAATGCAGGCAGATAAAGTGGTGGAGATATATCTGCCACATATGTGTAATGAGATCAAATGTGGCGTTGATGTGTTGCAGGTCAGGGTTTGCATGGTGCCACGTGTGATTTGCACAGTGGCCCTGAAAAATAGACAGTGCATAATCCAGCACATACATGTTACATACATGGTTCATAACACACTGGATACCTGGTGCATACACGATACATGACACGGTACATTCACGTTTCTGTAATCACTTATTTTTCTGGAACGTATTTTGCGTTTGATCGTCTTGACACATTTTGATGTCATCCCTTCACGTCCTGTCAGTTTGGTGAGGATGTGTGTTTTCAGTCGCTCCTGTGTTTTGCGTTGTCTTCAGTCGCAGTGCGCCGCTCTCTCAAGGCCAGTTAGTGTCTGTTCACGTCTCTTTCTCCTTCTGTCACGCTGAAGGTGCCTCTACCGCCTGATTGCAGATAACCAGGCTCCTCAGTACCTTAGTGGTTAAGGTTACTGAGAGCTGGGGGCGAGACACACGCAGCACTATTCTAATGAGTTATTTCTGTTGATGACCATGGGGCAGACCTCTGAATTTCAATGAAGCCGAGGTTACTCGCTCACCTGTGTGTGTGCTCATGGAAGTGAAATAAAACCAAACATGAGAGAGATCTGGAAATTGTTTTTATAACCCCCCCCCCCTTCACTCTTTCTGTGACTCCTTTAATCCCACAGCAACATAATTTCTTTCACTGCGTCAATCTTTACTCTTAACTCTCAGAGGAAAGAGCCACAACACGTTTTCTAGAATAAAAATATCCGTGTCTCTATAGTAACACCTCAGACATCTGTTGGAGTTTTGTCTGACGTGACTTTAAGGTTCCTGAGGAGATTGTAGCATCTGCTCAGATGCTGGAGTTCGCATTTAAGACTGGTTTACACTATGACAGGTTTCTAACTAATTAAGCATCAGATTTACCGTCCGGGAGACGACATGTATGGAAATGTTTCAAATCTATCCTATGGCACGTTGTCCTATTAATAAAGCTGAATGTTTGTTTGTCACGTCCTATTTTCTAAAACTCATGGAGCTGCAAATATCATATTACAACCTAATATCATAAGCAGTGTTTTACGATGAGTACATATAGAATATTTTTTCTCTTCCCTCCTCGCAGGCATCACTACCGTGCTCACCATGACAACCATCAACACCCACTTGAGGGAGACGCTGCCCAAGATCCCCTACGTCAAGGCCATCGACATGTACCTGATGGGCTGCTTCGTCATGGTCTTCCTCGCCCTGCTCGAGTACGCCTTCGTCAACTACATCTTCTTCGGGCGGGGCCCTCAGATGCAAAAGAAGCTGGCGGAGAAGGCGGAGAAGGCCAACAACGAGCGGGCGGCCAAGTACGACGCTGCGAGGGTGAGTCGGGATGTGATGATGGAACGCTTCTGATTGTTTTTTACGTGAAGCCGACTAGAAGTGTCCGTGGGTAGATGGATTGAAGATAGAAAAAAGAAGTGAATCAATAGATAAACAACACTGAATGTGTAGGTCCAAGGTGAGAATGTGGAGCTTGTTGTTATTGATTTTTGTAGAAATATTGTTTGCCTGTAGGATCCACGTCGAATGAAGAATGACTCTGGTTTGAATATTTATCTTGTTCTGCAGCACAGCGCTTTGGAAATGACCGCAAGTGGTCAAGGTCTCAAATTCATTTTCTCCTTAACTGGTTTTTTTTCAGCAGGAGCAGCAACAGGAAAATGTTCTACTTATTTTAACTTGATTGCACATTATTTTTAGGAACGTGTTTCCGCACTGGAGCCAAAATCTGTTGGTTTTCAGGTTTTTTCCTCCCCAACTTGTGGCTGAATATTTTTATCTCCTCAGGAGGCAGGTTGTAGGACCGCGTCCCTTAAACGGTCCAATCAGGTTAAAGGTCTTCGCCACTCACGCTCGGTGAGTTGCTTGTTCAGTGGGACTCTTCAATATCCTCGAGTCAACTCTGCCATTGCCATCCGCTGACATGGATGTTTTTTTAATTTTATTTTAGATTTTCTTTTTGCCTTAATGCAAAATTCTTCTCCATCCATTCTGAGTCAAGCGACAACAGACATTTCCATGACGCCGAGTATCCACTCGGACTTTTTTTCCACCGCATTGAAACGACCCTCATGCTCGATTCTTCCGTGGTGAACATTGTCGTTGCAGATCCGAGCCTGTTTCTCCCTTCAGAGCTGAATGCATGCTGCCTGTGGATCCTCATTCAAATCATCATTACCAGCCACATTTGTCACGCACATGTCGGGATGCTGTGAATCAGTCTGAGCGGGTGCAGAGGTCCCCTGTTTGAAATCCATAGAGAAAGTATCTAATACTTTCTAATATATCACATGTGCTTCGTTGTTTGCTGGCTGATGTGTGTTGACTTGTGCAAAATCAGCTACTTTAAAAAAAAAAGGGAAATGTGAGACCTCCACAGTTTCTCCATTTGCATGAACGACCGCCATCGACCATTGCTGTTGGTTTGCTTTGTGGCACACACATCACACAGGCATGGAGTGTGACACTGTGTGGTTTCATTCACGTGTTGGGGGGGGGTTAAAGATTTGACAGCTGGAACTTCAATTCTCATGTTCAGTCAACTCAGGAGCAAAAGCTTAGCACGGTGCTGATGTTTCCGTCCCTGAGGTTCATCTGAATTATTTTAAAGAATCACAGTTACATTTTAAAACACTGGATGGATTATGAGGCAACAGTCCTCTGGGCACAGACTTGCCCACCGTGCCTCCTGCATATTAATGACTAGCAGACACCCAAATTGAAACAGACTCACAACGTTGCAACCTCTTTGTGGCTCTGATTGACTTTTCAACAAGAGGGCACCTAAGACAGAGTCTCCGACCCCCAGGGCCCCGAGCCTGTCCCCAGCAGGCCCCTCCAGTAATTCCCCCAGGATGACATCCACATGTCATTACCTCAAGTGCCTTAAAACTTCCCGTAGCTTCCTCTTTAGCTCTTCCTTTTGCCTGCGCTCAATGATTTTGATTTCCTCATTCCACCGTCCATTCAGGCGGAACCACACGGCCACGGGAACATCCTGCTCACCACCCTCGAGATCCACAACGAAGTGGCGGGCGGCGAGATCACCACCAGCGTGGCGGACATTAGGAACTCTCAGTCCATGGTGCAGTTGGACAGCACTGCCTCGACGCACATCCAGTACCGAAAGCAGAGCGGCGGCAACGGCCAGCGCTCCGGCAGCCGCCAATCGCTGGACCGGTCCGCGCAGATGAAACGCAGCCGCCTGCGCAGACGGTCCTCGCAGCTCAAAATCAAAATCCCCGACCTGACGGATGTAAACGCCATCGACCGCTGGTCACGGATCATCTTCCCTTCCGTTTTCTCACTGTTCAACCTTGTATACTGGCTCTACTATGTCTGATTGGACCGTTGTGTTGAGGTGTTTGGTGTTGTTTCATTTTTATTTTCATTTTGTTTAATTTTCTTCCTTTTTCTGTTGCTTTTATACACGATGGAATATGTAGAGTAAAAGACTGACAAAGCACAAGACAAAAAAAAAAGACTGAGAAAGACTACTGAGGTTTGGACCAAGTTCTCGTCAAAATTGTTTTTATATTTGAAGTCATTGAATCCTTAGTATTGAGGTCTTTTTATTTTCTGAAGTATGTACTGTAACTGGGACTTGTGGCAACCATTTCCCAACATTCTCCCTCTCAGTAATGTGTAAATAGACAGATACAAAGCCAGCAATAGAGTAAATGATTCAGTGTTTGCAAAAAAAAAAGCCAAACAAACAATGAAAACAGTCGATGCAAAGATTTTTCTAATCACAAAAAAACTTTATACAACACAGGTGGTCAGAGAAGTGCGAACAATTTCTAAAACGTCATTAGCCAAACTAGCGTACGTATGTTTGACTGGTACCCTATGCACTCTTAATGCATGCAATGATCAGCCATAGAGGAACAGTAATGGCACAACTTTACAGAAGAGACGCTGTTGATGTGTATTTGTTTATACCGTTGATAATATATAAGACACTTGCTATTGACTTTATCATTGATCTGGGGAACCTTCACACAAACGCACTCGTTCAAAGGAGAGGATGTTGCCTCTGTTCAGGATTGACTGTGACTCAGGTTCGGAATTTTTCGCTATTAGGCATCTTTTCCTCGACAAAAGAAAAGTGTCACTGAAATATTATTTTTTTCGTAATTTGATACAGAGATTTAAAGAAGGAGAAGAAGCACAAATACGAGTAAAACTGCCATTTTTCACTTCTAACTTCTCGCAGCAGCGCTTCAAGTGACAGAATTGCACTCAAATTTCCTCGAACTTACTTTCAAACAACTGCCAAGGGCCTTTTGGGCGATACAGTTACTCAACCCATGAAATACTATAGTATTTTTGTACTCTGTGTCTTCAGGTATTCATTTGATTTATTGTTTTCTTTTGCTCAATACTAACTCTGCTGTGATGATGGAGTGGAGGAATGAAAACCCATTGTTTCTGTACATAAGTACATAGGTGTGTATATACATAAATGTGTATATATATATATACTGTGTGTACAACCCAAAATGAAAAGGATCAAATATTAAGAGTTTTGTGAGTGTCATGCTGACGATTAACTGTCAGACTATTTAGTGCAGGTTCAAAAAAAAAGAGTTGAGGATTAAACCACAGGTCAGTTTCAGGAATCAGTTTTTGAGTGTCAGCGGGGCACTGGATCAAACAGCCCACCATGTTCCACTCTGGACACTGTGTATATGTTCAATTCTGCATTTTTATTGTACGCTCTGCCACTCAGCAGCAACTCATGCAAAGGGATTTCACTGATTGTGCAGACGGACCAGACGCTGACTAACAAGCACATACTGGCATTGAATGTATCAGTTCCATTCTTCAGGGAGAGGATAATGAGCCATGGTCATCCTTTCTCCATCAGAATGTAACACGCCCATTCTTGCGTTGAGAGTGATGTAGGGATAGAGGGGGAGGGCCGATGCTATATACGAGTGTGTGCATGTGCATGTATGTTTGAGAGCGATGGGGAATGGACGGGGCGAGCTTGGGAGAGGACGGGCGTGGGTAGACGGTTCATTTTCTGTGCTGCTTGCTCGACTATGGACAAATGTCAGCGTATAATAGTTTTGTGGATAGAAGTAGCTCTCCTGTTTGACTCTTGCCTCTAACCTGTGCCATTCCACCTGAGGTTGCAGAGCAAGCGACCAGTTCACGGACGATGATGTAAATCTGAGGCGTTTCTGTCACAGATCCACGGCACGCTGTAATTTGTGCATGTACAAGAATACATACAAACTGCCACCGACAGACAGTGAGTTCTGCTCTTGGTATGTAAGAGTCACTGACCGTCAGAGTTGGGATCAATTTAACTTTGAAATGAAAATGTGTAAAGTCTTATGTGTAAAGTCTGATATGTGACTAAGAACTGAATGTACTGTACTTGGATTGTTGCTGCATTGCAAATGCAATTTACTTTCTGGAAACAGGATTGACCTCAACCTGATTAATATAGGGCTCCAGTTGATTCCACATTTAAGTGACCCGAGTCTCTCGCTGGTTTCGTGTCCTGTTTTCTACCGTGTAGATGGGGCAAAGTGCAAACTCGACCTGGGTTCAACAAAAAAAGAAAGTTCTAAATGAAAAAAAAACACCACATGTTATAAACCAAAACTAGGAAGGCCCCTGAGGATCCATAGTTAAACCACGTGTAAATCTGTACTCTGTTTACAAATCTGTGCGCACAAAATCACAATCGGTTCTCCTGTTAAAAATTTTTGCAGTTGGCTCTTTTCTTTTTTTCCTCCGCTCAACCTTGAGGGGCTTTTAGCATCTTTCTGAAAATGTGTTCACCCAAGACGTGAAGTGAATCCTCATTTTCCATATGAACTTCTGAACCTTGTGTACCAGTGATTTGAAAGTACCAGAGATTGTTGCAAGCTAGCAACAAACTTTACGTTTAGAAAGTAAGTTCATAAAAGCATGGGATGTATTCAAATTCAAGTGAAAACACGCCTCTCCAGTGACTGTGTGTTCTCTTCACGTTCTGCCCCAACACTCAGAAGATGTCTTCACTTTGGGTTTTCAAGTGTCTGAAGCAGTTTGTCTGAATCAGTTCAAGCTGCTCTGAGTAGTTTTGAGGGGAACGTTTGTACCAACAAAATGTCTAAACAGTTGAAAAAGCTTCAGTGTCATGTAAATAAGATATAAAAAAAACAGATTCCTAGAACACTGGAGCTAGAAAATGACTGTTTTCTGGTGCAAGTCACACAATCTCCCTGACTTACTGGTTCGCTTTGATTCATGTGGTGAGATTTAAAGCAAGTTTTTGCAGTTGATCCGTGTTTGAGCCGTTTTTATTAATTACCAAACTACACAGTGCAGGTGAAAACTCAAAGAGGAGGCAACTTATACAAACTCTCAATACTTGTTTATCATGCATGCGACTACAATTTGTAACTTGGGAAGATTTAAAAAAAAAAAAAAAAAGATATTTTGCAAACGTACTTAAATGAGAGCTGCCGACTGCTCATTTTAGAGATGACATGATGCCATGTGAGCCTACGTTAAAAAGAAAAACAAAAAAAAAGACTTCAGGTGTTGTATGGCCTTGGTCCCATAATGGAATGTGAAATGTTCTGTGCTGCCACAAAATGTACTTAGGCTTAGATTTATACTGTATATCTCTGTATGTTTCTCTTCCTTTTTCAATAGATTATCATGTTAAACCATCAATAAAGGATATACATTGTACATGGTGTATTTGATATTGTGAGCATGCATTACACAGCACAAAAATCTGCATATATATATATATATATATATATATTGCAAGATGAAGTGCAGTGAATGAAAAATCCTTTTGATAAAGTTTAATAAAGTTGTGTGAGTGCAGTAGCTCCCTGGATACAGAAAGAAAGACAACGTGGAGGTGGAGATTCTCATCGGGTCACCGTCACCTGTCAAGTTCATGATTCCCTCTGTGGCTTGTGAGGAACAAAATAATATTAAACTCTGAAAGTTTTTTTCCAGTTAATATCACAAAGTAATAAGATCTTACACTTTTTTCACATTTAATCCATTGGAAAAGCTCCCAGAGGTTTTGATTTCATTCCCAGAGGTCGACCTCCAGATGAAGAGGCTCAGCTGATGGTACCACCCTGCTGTCAAATCAAAGCTGAGAAGAAAGACGTATAAAATCCTAAAGGTAAGAACTGTGCAAACATTACCAAAGAAACAAGTGGATCAGTGAGAGGAAGCTGCACCAGAATCAGATTATAGTAATGATTAAAATCAGGCCATTCGAATGGGGTCGGAACTACAAGGGACCCACGCACATTTACACAGAAGAAGAAAAAAGAAACAAGGTGTTCTAATGTAACTAGGGTTCTTCAGGTTTAAAAAGTTTGGGTTCATAATTCTGCAGTGTAATAATTTCAGAAACTGCAAAGGCTGTCTTCTAATGTGACTTCATGAGCGTTCACACGCTCAATTCTAAATCTCACTATAATTGTGCTGCCACTTGATAATCCTGCTAATTCACGGACACACTGTTCTGTCTGGTGCATCTATCATTTTAATGTTAATTAAAGTTTAATGCCTTAAAATACAAGATAAAAAAGTGCCTTGCTCTTCTATATTTCTTGCCATTCCACAATATGTAAGTTTTATAACAAACTAAACTATAACATTTTATAACACAACTATTATGTTTTTATGATTTTAGATGTTATAGATTTTATATATTATGACACTAGTCTTAAATCCATATCTGGCTTTATTGCAACATCATTGCTGCTGTTCTGTTATTATTACTATATTGTTTATAATTATTATATCTACCGATCGATCTGTCCACAATGTTTGAAAAGCAGAAAAAGGACAAATGTATATTTATTTATTTATTCTCTGAACAATGAATTTCATTTCTTATATAAACGGTGTTTGGACTTCCGCTCGCCTTGTCTCCTGACGGACGTGCTGACGTACTGAGGTCAGCGTGCTGCGTCATTTCCGTTCCCACTTCCTGGTCTGAATTGTTTGTGTACTGACTCCGGCGGCTGCACGTGTCTCCTCCGCAGATTGAGCTGTACCGTCATGTTGATCCTCTGAGGTGGGTTTCGAACCATATCCACACAACAACTCTTATGTACAATTGAAATCATATTTAGTTACAAATAATATCTTATAAACACTTGAATATCTGAATACTGGCTATAGATAGATCGATAGATAGAAATAATAACAATAAAGCCTAATATTCTAATAGTAGTAATAGCAGTAACAGTAGTGATGATGTAGTAATGAAGCCAGACATATATTTATGACTAGCATCATAAAAAGATCATCGTCCAAATGATCATACAAATATTTTAGCATAGTGTAACTTCTAAATGGCATGAAAATAATCTAGTTAGTCTTTGGAAACCTGATAAAAACGTCATAGTATTCTTTGGTTTCCCACATCAATATATAAATGTCACAATTTAGATGTGACACAACACTGACTGTGGAATTGCACAGAATAAAGAAGAGCAAAGGATTGCACTTTTTTATCTTGTATTTTAAGGCATAAAACTTTCATTCACTTGCATAGAAATTGTCAACAGTGTCAACACAACCACAGTGAGATTTAAGGACTGAACTGTCATGAAGTCACATTATGAGACGGGTTTTTCCGGCTTCTGGAATTATCACATTGTAGAATTTTGGAAGGCAAACCTTCCGTCCTTTTTTCTTTCTTTCAGGTCCTCCCCTCAACTCACTCTGTTCATTGTAGGTACACACATTGCAAAAAATCATAGTATATCATGCAATTCATGAAAACATCTTTATACAGAATGAAGTGTATGAGAAATGTGATGGTAAGTCACATTTCTATTCTTCTCACCCTCACTGCAGCTCACCTGGTTTAGCTCTGTGACCTGAAGTTAGTCTGAACATTTAGTGTCAGTGGCAGGGAAACACAAAGCTGCTGTTAAGATTATCACACTAGACTCCTCATCGACCATCACTAAACACAACCTAACATTTTTACAATCATCAGTTTCATAGAACAGTACTTAGTTGAGTTGTATGTTCAATAAAATACTTCTCCAGCATTAAAATGAGTACATATCAGGTAGAAAAAAATATATTGGCTATGTCACAGGCTATTGATGCATAATGAATTCAGACAGTGCTGAGCTTTTCAACTCCCCCTGCCTCTCCACAGTGTATGAGTCCCTTGGGGTGTGTGGTAATCTCTTTTCTTGCCTTTATAATGTATATAGGGGTTCTAACCCCGCGGTATATTGCAGAGTTTATCATTAAACTAATCATTAAAGAATATCACTGTTCAGCAGCTTGAGGGAGGCATGTGAGCAGAGCTGTTGTAAATAATAAGGTAGACACAGTATTTATCTGTGGCTCGGACTCTTTTGGAGGTTGGAATATACAGTCTTTGTCGGGTGTTTCTCAGGTGAGCGGTGGTTGTGACGTATTGTGATAGATGAACTCAGGCAAACAAGATGTCAAGTCACTAATAAACAGCTCTCAAAGGGGCCATAACCCAAAAGGCAAGCAAAGGTTATTGTAGCCAAAAAAAAACAAGCAAGCATCTGCTATCACTCATTTTGATATTATCAATATTATAGAAAAATTCCCACTACAGAACAGTTTCAAAATCTGTCAAGGGCTGTCTGGATGGATAAGGACATACCCTTTGGACCTGATATCATTAACTGGCAATGCCAAGGATCTGGATCTGTGATTGCTCAAAGAATTATGATGGAGCTCAGATCCACCTCCCTTTCACTGGGTGAGATGTAGAGGCTGTCGTACGCTGCCCTGCAGGAAGCGGAGCCTGGATTTGTAGCGTCCTCCAAATATCAGCCCAGCTCACAAGCCTGTTCAACAAAAAAAATAGAGAGGACAGAAATACATTTTAATTAACTTATCAGAAAACACAGCATTTGAGCAAACATCAGTAAGATAACCAGACAGAAATCATCTTAGAGATGATTATGTCATGTTGTCAATCTTTATTTACACTATATCATTTCAACAATGTCACACAAAATGTACCTTGTGAGAGCGCCTCCCATTAAACTTTACTTAACTAACTTTAGTTGTGGCTTTCGGGAGCTTTTTAGTCGTAATCTCTTGCATTTTGTTCTGAGCTAACTTTGACCCCCAACTCAATCACTGACAAGCTGTGACATTCAGCCTCCGATAGAGCAGCGAATGTGGAAAAATTCATCAAGGTCAGTTCCAAAGCTGGATCTTGTTGCTTTAGGATTCAGTCTTATTTTGAATGAGACCAGAACAGGAGCTCCCTCTGACCAGCATGCATCGGTAGATATTACAATTAGTCTGTTTACTAGTCTCACTTTAAAATAAATGATTCTGATAAAGTTGAGCAAATGCTTTATAAAGAGTCAGTGACCAGAGTCAGGTTTCATAATTCAAAGAGAATTTAAAGTCATCCATCTCTGCGCTGTGAGTTTGTAGGACTCAAGGCCACAGATTTGATTGTAAGATAACATTTTAAGTTTAAGCAAAGCATTGATGTGAAGTACTGCAAACAAGCCTTTTAACATTCGCATAGCAACAGCAGCTTCCGCAGCCAGGTCTCTCTAATTACACTTTGGTGTTTAGTGCAGCAGCCTAGTTGTTGTGAGGGGAAAATAAAGTACTTCTGATTCTGAAATGCGGCGGCTTAATAATACATTTGTCCCCTTCTTGTATTTTTTTCTTTGTTCAGCTGAACCTGGAAGTCCTGAGTGGACACATCGAGGTGGATTCTTTCTGGGTTGACCCACGGAACCACCTCTGACCCCCCCACAGCCTCAGAAAGCGGTGAGGATTCAGCGCGCGGCGTCTCTTCTCCACAAACTCACTGAATGAATTCCTTCTGATGTCTTCCTTCTTTCTTTTCTCCCCTCGCTGCCTGCCAACTGACATACTTTCTTTTAATTCATAAGCAGCAGGGCGAGCAATGGAGGGAGCGTGGGAGAGAGTAGGAGGGAGAAGGGATGGATGGAGAGAGAAAGAAAGTCAGTTTCAGCATCAAAAGGCAGTCTTGGAGACTAGAGGGAATATACTGACTCTTCCCTGCGCTTTTTGATGATGCCTTTCTGTTTTATGAACTCAATCATATGCAACAGCAGCAGCAGTGTATTAGCCTACTTCTCCCTTTTACTGTTCTTGCCCTCTGTCTCGCTTGCTCTCGTTCCCTTATTACACCCTGTCACTCATTCCTTCCCTTACGTACCATCTCTCTCGTCTCTCGTTAAAACCTGTCTCTTATTTTCAAAAACATCCCTTCTGCAATCGACTGGCAGGCATTTTCTGAAACGTATTATGTTAGACAATAATTCTGACAGCTCACAGAGGAGGGACGAGCCCAGATAATAAACTTTTCCTGAAGACGCAACAAAGATCCCTAAATCATTAAACATTTAGAGGGCTATTCCCCAAGTGTTCAATACTACAGAGAATAACATGTCCTATTATGTGTGACCCAGAAACAACTTGCATATCTTGACTCACATCTGCTTGCTGCAATCATAATTAAGAAAAATCTGTCTTTTGAAGAGACATAAAAGAGAATACTGACCACTGTTTTGTTTTGTCAAACTAGAGAGGCCGGTTTTATCCAGTCTAACTTCACATTAGTGGCTGAAACATGATTCATGTTACATTCAATCCAGCACTACTTCCTCTCAGCGTACGTATTGTACAGCTGTCACTAGCTCGTCGGAGACTCGCCTTTCTAGGATAGTTCGGCTTCGCCTTTGGATTCAAAGAGCAGTCAGAGGATGGCCGTGAGGAATAGCAGGGTCAGAAACAAACAACTGAATCCTCATGTTGTTTTTAATGTTGTGAATTTTATCTTTGTCTGGGAGAAAAACAGCATCTTTTTATCCAAATCTAACTTCCAGTCTAACTGAAGTTTTTTAGCAGTGAATGTAATTAGCGCCATTCACTCCACTCACGCTCAGTCATTACGTGAACTTCTCGCATTACCAGAAATGACCATCTTTGAAAAAGTCCAATTTTTAGCTCTGCCAGATACGGAGGAATAATTTAAATCTTCTCGACTGCGCCCTCTCTTGATTCCTCAGTATTTTATGCGAAACCTCTCTTTTAAGATAAAGTTTCATCATCTACACTGATTCTCCCCTCAGTTTTTAAGTCTGAATACTATCACTTGTCACACATTCCTGTGTTCAGACATTATCAGGCTGCATTGTGGGCAGAACAAAATGAGCAGTGGCTGCGAGGGAGAGTGCTGCAGACACAAAGGTATCTTTGTTTTAAATGCTGCCATGCATCTCCAAAAAGGTTAACGAGTCTGCATTGTCATTCTGGATTTGTTGCAGTCTCTCTGCACAGGACAGAGGCACCAAATCCAATTTATCGAAGGTGGTTTCACAAAGTAAGTGTCACAATTGCTCCCACGAAATGGAAAACCACACAGCGAAGACATAGAAGCATCAAATTTTTGAATCATCATATGTGAAACTTACATTTAGTTGAGATTTTAACAACAGCACAGTGCATAAAAAGTATAGCCTTGCTTTTTCTGCCCTCTGTTGGACACTGCACATGCATGTTTAGAGTATCTCCCCCCCCCCCCCCCCCCACACACACACACACACACACACACACACACACACACACACAAACATTCACACGCCCACACACTCATCTGCAGACAGAGAGGCATGTTGGTGTGATTAATGCTCTCGGTTTCCACATTTCTCGTTAATTAGCAGCTGCTTGTAACTCAAACCGACGTTTGTACAAAAGACATTTTATTCAGCCTGCGTCGATGGAGCCACAGACGCCATAATTACACCTTGAATTACACCATGTTTGTGGTTCTCGCTGCACAGGGGCCAATTTATTGGACAGACTCTCTGCTTATTCAATTTTTCAATCACGCCTGTATTCTTTATAAACAGTGTTCAAATGTTGCACAGCGCTCTTTAAAATGTTAATATGTTTTGTAGCGCGCATTTATCTTTAATGTATTCAAGGTCCTCATTGTATCTAGTGGTTATCAAAGCTCTATTCTCGGCGTGCGAGTTATTTGATTTCATACATTTGAAAGTCAAAAATAGTGTTTATTACTTTACAATCTTGCGCACAGTATTTGTTATGGTCATCACTGCACCACTGTGAATCCATCTGTGAATATTATTGTGCTACAGGAATAAGATGTTCAGAGATCTCGGGAAAAATACTTCTGTATTGTTTATCACTTATTTATCTTGAATATTTATTTAAGTATTTTAAAACAAACCCATTTGCCTGATCTACCAGATAGGATGATAGGATCTAACCCTTAACCCCTCTTTCCAAACCCAGCCCAATAATTTTCATAGAGCCCCTCAACATTAAATATTTCACAGTTTATCTCTATTTACTCTCTTCAAAGTGAATTCTGATCTTTTTTATTTTGGTCAGAATGTATGTGTAGCCTTTTAGAAATAAATACAGGTCTTCTCTATATCCTTCCTCTAATACATTTCCTCTCATAAAATGCAAATCAGCCCAAAATACGCCGCAGCCAGGCAATTAAATTGCAGCTTGTACCCATTCAGAACTAACAGATGTCTCCCGCTGTAATACACCGATTCCATCAGCCGCTAACAAAACCCTCACCTCCAGTCAAATAGCAAAGCTTTCACGGCATAAGAATGAGTCTGCCTCGCTGCAAAGACACCCACTGCTTCTTTATACAACACCTTTTTATAGCATCTATTTACCTTGAAACCATGTTGCCAAGGAACAACATCCTGATTGTGTGGCGTACATGTCTTTTCACCTGTGTGTGTGTGTGTGTGTGTGTGTGTGTGTGTGTGTGTGTGTGTGTGTGTGTGTGTGTGTGTGTGTGTGTGTGTGTGTCAGTCAGTGATGGATGCTTTAAAGTGCTATTAAAAGCACTAAAAGAGGGGCTGTAACAGCAGCTGGGCGAATGACTTCAAGTCGTTGATGCTCTGCTGCAGGAGGTGCGGACTGGAAGTCTTAACATTATTCCTTAATGCTGCCAGTGTCTGCTGCATTGCAAAGGGAAAACACTCACTGATGCAGGGATGCAGACTATTGCAACTACTTCACATTTTCTTGCCCTTTACTTCCCTTTCCCTCTGAGTATGAGCTGCTTAACTGATACGTGTACTACAGTAATCCCCTTCTTAGTGAATGGGATTAATATTTAATTCAAGAAAAGCCTTTTTATCTTTCCCTACTGTGCAGTCAGTGTTCGTTGTGTTCAGTCAGCATTTAGCAAATAGAAGGTAAGTGTTGTTAGATAGGAAACGCATCTCGAAATATGTCTTTGGAGCTGTTACAGAAAGAAATACAGTACAGCGAGTTGGTGTAGAGTTAAAATATAAAATCTGGATGTTCTGTCAAATTTTTGATTGTACTGACAAAAAGAACAACCTTATACGTAAAGACCGGAAAACACATGGTAACTAGAAAAATACCATTAGCAGTATATTTATGAATATTTGGCTTTAAACTGTCTTACATGCAAAGTTATTATTCTAAAATACAGATACTCCGTGAACTCAGTCTATAATTGTTTTTAAACCTCTCTGCACTTTATCCTTGAAACTCCACTGCTTCTACCGCAGCACTGATCCAGACTCAGCCCAGACGGGAGAACACTTGACAGAGTGAACTTTAAAATGATAAAAACCTGCCTCACAGATACATATTGTGTATGAATGTGTATAACTGTTTGTAGTTTGGGACAAAGAGGAAAGTGAATAGTGTTTCTTTTATCAGCACTAAATGTTGGAACTAATTCCTCAATTTAAAAAACGTTGAAACCTTTTTTTTTTAAGCGACTTGAAGCTTTGGGTCAGCCTGTTGCTCCAGGACACGTCCATCTTACAAGTTAGAATTCTTTGTGAAATTTCGAAATCTCTGGCACAGAAAAACTAAATGCACAGAAGCAACTCTCTCTGCGTGTTCACTCACAGCCAGGAGCAAAGGCCATGAAATCCATCTGAGGTTATTGTCTAAGAGCGCAGGAGTTTCATGGTGTTGAACAAAAAGACGAGATGCTGTCACCACAGGGGTTTATCTGCAATGCTCAAATTTACAACCTTTCAGAGAGAACCCTCAAACTATAAACCATAGGTTTGATTTCTACACTTTCTTTAAATGAGTATGTATGAACGATCATAAATATTAGTTGACGAAAAAAGTTGAGATAGAAATTCAATCTCTGGAAACTTCTCGTCAGCATTGGCTTATAAAGAAATACATTTTTTCATTTCTGTCACTTTTCGTGGTTCTTCTCTGTTCAAGGCTGACAAGTCTCATATAACTGCTGCTGCCTTCAACAATCAGCAGACAAACAAAGACTGATCTATACTGTGAAATGCTGAGGTGCCCTTGAGCAAGGCACCATGCCCCCCAATTGCTCACGGGGCGCTTCTCCTGTGGCTGCCCATCACTCTACTCTACAATCTCTATCCAAAAAATGTGCATGTGCATGTCTTTGAGCCCTCTGTGTGTGTGGGGGGGTTTGAACTGCATGTGTAAAAAAAAAGTGTTAAATGAGTTTAAAAAGAATTTCCCCTAGTGGGATAAAATGTAATGAAAAAGAAATGTACTTCAAGTCATTCAGGCCATTTGAAATAAAACTATTCAGTCAACATCTCAGGAAACATCTGAGTCATGTGTGATTTGTTTCATTATGGAAAGTTGCTGCTGGTGGATTTGGCTTTGGCTCCACCTACTGGTTTCAGTTATTTACCATTTTATTGTGCGTGTGTGTATTTGCGTCGTCACAATTCTTCAATCCTTGGAAATCCATGTTCATCCCCCGCTTTCAAAGTTCACCAGACTCACACTAGAATCAGACACAAAAGACGTCTCGCTCTCAAATCAAACATATGTTATTTCAGCTTTATAAATCCAAAATAATAATAATAGCGAAAGTTATTGTGTTTCACAGAGATAGGAACCCACAAATACATTAAACAAAAAAGAACCTATCAGAATAAAGGTCAATCAGTGAGTAGCATAGATTTGACATCAACCGCTGCTATGACATGTAAAATAAATATTTAAAAAAGGAAAAATATGAAGGTTGTTGAGGAACGTGCAGCTTCTTCATCTTTGCTCCACATTCAGTCATCGGTTTGTGGAGGTGGTCGAGCTGTCCTACGCCTCCTGCAGCTAAAATGACACAGTCTGAGTCTGCAACACAAAACAAGAACAGAAGCAGATTATTAACTGAGAGACTGCAGACAGACACACTCTCAAACACAAACTAAACAGACGAGGTTCTGGTGCGGGGGGGGGGGGGTCTCTGGAAGTGATAACATGCAATATACTGATAATAATAAATACAAGAGCAGAAGCAGATGAGTGACCAAACAGCCGAAAACACGAGGACAACTAGTTCAGAGGTAATTCAGGAAAATTCAGATCACATATTTGACTCCAAGCCACTAAATTAACTATACTACTACATAGAATAAGCACAGAATATGAAAAGGGTTTGTGTTAGAAAGTTTAAACATAAGTTTGCAGTCCGACTTGGTAAGAGTATTTTGAAGTGTTACACTGTTTTGGATCTAAGATTAAAAACAATAGAAGTTAATTTGCTGCTACTTAACATTTTGCTTGGGTTAAAATTCAAATACTGAAATAATAACTTGTAAAAAAACAATGTTAAACGCTGCAGTAATTAGTCATGGATACACAGATTATTTTGCTGATGACAAACAAGTCGAACATGATGAAAACTCCATCATGCACACAAACACATGCTGACAGACACGATGAGCAATACCTCTGAGATCAAATTACAGCTTCTCACCCTACAGCCAGACAAGCAGACATGAGTGAGCTGATCGGTGCGTCTCATTAGCTAAAGGTGAACGTTGACTTGTTTTGATAAAGTAACACCTCAACGCCGCTGAGGCACCGGGCCACTCTGAGGTGTTAAACAAATAAACTAATGATGCAACAATGAGCCAACACAGAACAGGTAAACATGTTAGATTTTAACTTTTCATGTTCAGACTAAGGAGAACTTTCAAATTATTTTAGAGTCGTTTGCTTGGTTTTAGTTCAAAAGTTTGGGAAAGTTGCTTCTTTTCATTCTTGTTGGGATTTAGATGAAATATTGATCATTAACCAAAACCAATCTATTAAGTACAAACTGTTTACAGTGGTTTAGGTGAATTTTGTTGCCATTTGACAGAATGAAGATAATTCTCCCTGTTCTGTGTTGAGCATTGTTAAGTTATTATTATTATTAATATTATTATGAAGATAACCATTTATTGAAGGTATCTTCACATTTGCAGTAATATACAGTGCAATCAACCTTATTTACATATTTCTTCTAAAATATCTGTATTCTTATTTAATTGTATTATATTTTTCTGTATATTTTCTGTCCTGTCTTTTAGTTCTCGGCTAATTTTGCTAATACGGAACAAACGTTTCACACAATTATACTTTGGTGAAAATGAACAACTTGAATCATTGATATTTAGTGTCTCTCTTCTCTGCTTCTAGTTAAGAAAGACTCTTCTGAGATCTGAGTCTTACTGTTTGTTCTCTAGTGTAACATGTGATCAAACATTAATAAACCTCGTTATTTTTTTACAAAGAGTGGAGAATGTTCAAGTTCTATCTAGAGAAAATAATTGGACGATGGCTGATGAAGAATACGATGATGATGGACAAGTGACATCATCTATCAAGGTCCTTGAAAAAAAATGACAGGGAGGAGTAAGAGGACGATAAATGAATCGTGTGGTACAGACTCTTAAAGCTGACCACCATCTCCTCCCTGCTTCCACTCCTCCCTGATGGAAGATGCTGGGGCCCCCCTGCTCTGCTTCCCCAGCCTGAACTCCTCCTGCAGACGTCTGCTGCGGCCTCGCTCCGAGGCTGCTCTTCTCTACACTCTGCTGGCCTCCGTCTCTCTGCTCACCGTGACACTCAACCTGCTCGTCATCATCTCCATCTCTCACTTCAGGCAGCTCCACACCCCGACCAACTCCCTGCTCCTGTCTCTGGCCGTGTCCGACCTGGTGGTGGGGCTGCTGGCGATGCCCATCGAGGGCCTGCGTCACATGGAGACATGTTGGCTGCTGGGGAGGCTGATGTGCGCTCTGACTCCTTATCTGTCCTACTGTCTGCTCTCTGCCTCTTTGGGCAACATGGTGCTCATATCGATAGACCGCTACCTGGCCATCTGTGACCCACTGCTCTATTCTTCTAAGATCACACTGAACAGGGTTAAAATCTTAATCAGTCTGTCCTGGGCCTGCTCTCTTCTCTATAACGGTTTCATCTTGATGGGACACTTAGCGTGGCCGGACAGATACAACTCCTGCCACGGGGAGTGTGTTGTGGTCATTAACCACATCTCAGGCACATTAGATCTCTTCTTCTCCTTCATCGGGCCCTGCACTGTCATGGTGGGTCTGTATATGAGGGTGTTTGTGGTTGCCGTCTCTCAGGTGCGTGTCATTCGGCTGCAGATAGTCACCAGCACTTTCACTGCGGCTCCCACTGCTAAAAAGTCAGAGAGGAAGGCAGCCAGGACTCTGGGCATTGTGATAGCTGTGTTTCTAATGTGCTTCTGCCCGTATTACTATCCCGCCCTGGCAGGTGAGGACACCTCCAGCAGCTTGTCCTACTATGCCATGTTGTCTTGGATCATGCTGATCAACTCCTGTGTAAATCCTCTAATTTACGCCCTGTTCTACCCCTGGTTTAGAAAAGCTATCAAACTCATTTTCACCCTCAGAATACTGCAGGCTCACTCGCGGGAGGTCAATGTACTGTAAACTTTTCAGAGGATCAGAGAGAGAAATGCTGCAGCACCACAGAGCCCTGAACAGTGGACTCAGGCACAAATTGTTATAAGAATGTAATCCGCTTTTTTCCTCAACTCACCTTTAAAACAAACAAACAAACAAATGTCTTGTTTACTGACCTTGAAGGAAACACTGAATGCATGAAACGTGTGTCCACTACAACTATTATAACAAATGTAGAATTTAAGATCTAGAATGCGACTCTAAACCAGTTTGTCACATATTATAAATTGAATGTTTACTGCGGTGAGCTTTGACCACCAATTTCTGAACTATTCATATTTGAACTACCGTCACTCCATTGCTATTTATATAATAATTACTAGAATGATTACTGTGGTTGTATACTGTATGAATCTATTATATTTATCATTAGGACAGTTAAATCATGTTTGTTTAATGCCATATTCCTAATTCCAAACCACCCTGTCCACACTTCCAATCACAGACTGATCATATTATCACACACATCATCATACCTACTTTATTATGTTCTGGTCTGTTCATGATGTTCATTTATCTTCCTTCTCACTCCATTGTTGTTCCAGTCATCGTTTCACTTCCTCATGTCCTCAGTGACACACAAAATAAAAATGTATGTAAACGTCCATAAGTGTTACACAACATAATCATATCTTTATTCTGAATCATTGCTTTGTCGCTCGAACTTACCCGCTAGGCAGCAACAGCCAGGTGTCCATTAATTAGGTCTGTAAATAAGAATATAATAAATATTAAGAAGATTCCATGATTAAATATGAAATTACAGTAAATGGCTTTGAAATAGAAATTCTAAATAATAGCAAGAGAATAAAAGTTTTTCCTTTAAGCCCAAATTATTGCTTTTAAAACCTAAAGGTAGACAAACATTTTCATCATTTGATTCAATAGTTTGAATTCCTTCAAATAAAAGAACGGAAGTATACAGTTGTATAATTCTATAAATGCAAGTCAAACACAAACCTCCATATTAGAAAGGCCAAGTCAATAGGCATGCACTTCTTAGCTTTCACCACTTGAGGGCGTAATTTGACTCCAATGCGGTACAGTATGTCTCACAAACCACAATCAAGCATCTTTAAATATTTCACATTGTTTTTTATGAATCCTTTATTGACCCAGTAAAAATTTGGATTTCGTTACATTTGCTTCAACCAGAATAGAAAACAAACAAACCAAGAATTAATTTTATCTCAAGGCAAAAATATAGTGAAATAAACAGGACGAGTTATCAGGTTAAAAACATACTTTACTTGAGGACATTGACCTCATAACTTAATATTTGATATTTGACAGTTTGTTGCATTCACACTTAACAGTACTTCCTTTTGAATTTCTATGTTTTTTAATAGTACATCTGCACAAATTGTATTTTTTTTGTGCCACAGTAATTTAGTAGATTTGTTATTGACTCATTGTGTGAAGAAGAACTAAATGTACAAAATAATAACGTCCAGTTAAAGACAGATACATTTTGGATTTGATTTGCATTTTTCTTATTAACTACTTACAGCTGCTTTTAAAATCACAATTTGAGCATTTCATGAAATCAAGTGGATAAACTTAAAACTGTTGAGAGTATAAACTCAACAGATTTAATCATTCATTGCAAACCACAGAGTACAAATGAATGATGAATCAAAATTATGTTGTTAGGAGTTAGAAATGATGAAGAGGATGACGAAGGTCTTGCATCAGTCATTTGGAAGGGGGGCTGGGTTTAGGGAGGATAAATGAACTGTCTGATAGGAAGTTGCAGCTCTTCCACTCCTCCCTGATGGAAGATGCTGGGGCCCCCCCGCTCTGCTTCCCCAGCCTGAACTCCTCCTGCAGACGTCTGCTGCGGCCTCGCTCCGAGGCTGCTCTTCTCTACACTCTGCTGGCCTCCGTCTCTCTGCTCACCGTGACACTCAACCTGCTCGTCATCATCTCCATCTCTCACTTCAGGCAGCTCCACACCCCGACCAACTCCCTGCTCCTGTCTCTGGCCGTGTCCGACCTGGTGGTGGGGCTGCTGGCGATGCCCATCGAGGGCCTGCGTCACATGGAGACATGTTGGCTGCTGGGGAGGCTGATGTGCGCTCTGACTCCTTATCTGTCCTACTGTCTGCTCTCTGCCTCTTTGGGCAACATGGTGCTCATATCGATAGACCGCTACCTGGCCATCTGTGACCCACTGCTCTATTCTTCTAAGATCACACTGAACAGGGTTAAAATCTTAATCAGTCTGTCCTGGGCCTGCTCTCTTCTCTATAACGGTTTCATCTTGATGGGACACTTAGCGTGGCCGGACAGATACAACTCCTGCCACGGGGAGTGTTTAATGGTCATTAGCTTCATCTCAGGAATTGTTGACCTCTTCTTCACCTTTGTCGGGCCCTGTACTGTCATGGTGGTTCTGTACGTGCGGGTGTTTGTGGTTGCTATTTCTCAAGTGCGTTTAATTCAGGCACACACTGCTGCTGCTAATGCGAGATCAGGTACAAATGCAAAGATCTCAGAGAGGAAAGCAGCCAGGACTCTCGGGATTGTGATAGCTGTGTTTCTAATGTGCTTCTGCCCATATTACTATCCCTCTCTTGCAGGTCAGAACACTTCAAATAACTTTTCATACTTTGCTGTTCTGTCTTGGATCATGTTAATGAACTCCTGCATGAACCCTCTGATTTATGCCCTGTTCTACCCCTGGTTTAGGAAATCTATCAAACTTATCATTACACTTAAAATACTGCAGCCTCACTCAAAGGAAGTCAAGATCATATAGACATGTCTGACACTTTGTTTTATTGAATCATGAACACGGCGATAAATGTGGATGTGTGCTGACTTACTGTGAATTCAGAATAGAATGAGCAGGAGACACTCGACAGCAGTTGGAGCTGCAGCAGGCTTTCTTGTGTTGTCACTCTGTAGGAGGAAAGAGACAGGAATTGTTTTTGTTTAGAGAAGACAACGTCTTGACGGCAAGTTAAAATATAAAATTACTGCAATGAAATTCTGTACTTTGCAATGTAAAAATATGCTGCTTTCTATTCTATTATTAGAAGATTATATATAATATATATTCAACACATACTAGTGGTTTTATTGTGCATGATTGCAATATTACTCACTAACTACAACACTGATAAGACACGCTATTGTAATTATGTCATGTTGTTTTTATATTGTGATTAAAGAGAGTTTGCTTCTTTCAATAAAAAGTTCACTAAAAAACTCACACACCAAGCAGAGCACTAGACATTTATTTACTTTATATTTTTCCTCCTCTGGCAAACATGTGGCAGGTAAACATAAATAAAATAAACAGTTCTTGTAATTTGTTTCATCCCTGCATTTGAAAGCATTGCTCTTCTAAATTAGCTCTGCTCAAGCTGACACTATTTAAATGTCTTAGCATTGTTAAAAGTGCGATATAAAAATGTATGTGTGCATCTAGGCCTTGAAAGGTTGTTGGCAATTATTTTACCACTGGCCACAAAAGATTTCATTGGGCACTAGGTGGCAGTGTTGCATAACAGCCAATCATGTTGAAAAAGAGTACAATCTTTAAACCTGACAAATAGAATTCTTTTTACAATTAAATAATTTGACAAATGATTTAAAATGTGTTGCTGACATTGTGCTGAAGTGGTGGCTCCGTTTTAAAGGTAATGAGTCTGCGTCAGGCTCCAACAAGCATCATTGGGCTGGTCGCTAAATATTTCATTTTCTATACAGTATTAAGTTGTTGTTATACAATGATGGTTTTTATTGCATTCTTTTGCCTTAATATACAATTCATCTTTTGATGATTTTGTACTATGGAGGTTTATGTGTTTCTATTCTGGGATATATTTTTTTAAATCGGTCATGCCCACGAATGTTTTGAAATTGTTTATAATATTTATTGTTTGAGTTAGATAAAGAAACTGCACCCCCGCGAGTCTACCTAACTTGGTCTATTCGAAGTTCCCCTTCTCAATATATCCCATTGGACTCCTCCTCTTCCTGTTTGCCAGTCGGTACTTCCGCTTGGATCCGGAACTGCGTGGATGCGGAGCCCATAGATCTTCATGATGTAAATACTCTTTCAAATATCAACCCAGTTATTCGATCTTCTGTGTGTTCGACGTGTCGCTGCACATGTGTCATTGTTCACTTGTGTTTTAGAGGAAAACTCGTCTCATTAGTTCCTAACGTCAATGCTTAGCTGAGCTAGCATCACAAGCTAACCGAACCTGAGCGTGTGTGAAATTCTCATGTAAACGCTTGATCACTTGTTTTGTCCTAAACTAACTAAAGTACGTCCAGTTGACTCTGAGGAAACATCTGGAGATGTATCTTCATATAATATATAATAATATACAATAATGATCAGCTTTTCATTTCCATCAATATCAAAGTAACACAAGTTCAATACACATAGTTGATTTCATAGATTTGTATTGTGTGAACTCAGTGAGGAGAAATAACACAGGATTGATCTACATCATTCAAATATTCAGAAAATGTGAATTTAAACTTAAAATTATAGTAATGTAACATTTATCGTGTTTTTTATATTGAAATGTTTTTCATAATTTATTTATATTATTATTTAGATGTATAATTAAAAACTAAAATAAAACATTGTTCTAATAACTAATGCGGCATTTATTGAGATCATTCTCTGTGAATCTTATTAAGAGAAACAAGTTCTCATCAGTTTATATCAACAATTATCTCCATTAATGTCTCATTATTACTTGTTGAGCTGTTTTGCTCCTGAATGAGGATTTTGCTTTCAAACACTTGATAAATATGGGCTATACAATTAGAATTTGATGGATTGATTGAGAACGACAAACACTCGATAAATAGTACAACATTTTACAGACATGACGCAGATCTACAATGTGTTTTACCTCCTCGTTGTTTTCACAATGCATAACCATTATATTGATATATATTGGACATCATTATTGATATTCTTTTATTGCTCAGCCCTAATTTGACCTTTATTAAAATGTAAATGTCACCGTTTGAGCTCCATCTAAATGTGTTTTATATGAACTAAAGTGACTCAGTTGAGTCACAAAGACATCGATAGACTCAATTTAATATGTTAAAGTAGAGTCTATCTATTCTATGAATATCCTGTTATAATTCAGCTTCTTACTGGACCAGATGGACATTTTGCCCAAAAGTTGAACTCTTTCATTTCCTATCCCTGTGGTTGTAGTTTATATAGGAACATTTGTCACCACCTAAAATGGAACAGCAGTGTGTTAGCTTGTAAAAGTAAAATTCAACTGTAATATTTGGATTTGAATTATTTTATAATTGTATGATTATAATTGTATGTGAGATTGTTAGATTAGCTCAAGCATGAAAAGTCAGTCAACAAAAAAATGTTGTTTTGAGCCAAGCAAGTTAAAAGTGGAAATGCTGGAAATGTGACACATTTAACACTCAGAAGATCTAATCAATGGTTTGTTATTTTAGGTAAAGCAGTTACAGAGGAGACCCCACACGGAGCCACCAGGAGCAGGAGCTTCTGCCAGGAGCCACCATGAGGTGACCACTGCATAAAATAGCGAAACATTTATAAGATGTATATTATGTCGTTTAAAATATGAAAAAAAAGTCATAGGTTGTTATGTCGTCTAAAACATGGAAAAGAAAAAGTCATAGTTTAGTATGTCATCTAAAATATGAAAAAAAAGTCATAGGTTAGTATGTCATCTAAAATATGAAAAAAAACACATAGGTTAGATAGATAGATTACTTTATTCATCCCCGGAGGGAAATTAAGTCGTCATAGCATCTCGTATATCAGAAAACAACAAAACACAATACAATAGAACAAAACAAAACATTGAGGTAGAAAGAACAAAAACAGAAACACAAGATGAATAGGCAGACAAGTAGTGCAGTGGCAATATGATGGTAATAGTACTGATGATATGATGGTAATGTTATTGTTAGACAGTATATAAAAATAGTAGTACAGTATATATATATATAGTATACAATATAACATAATATATATTTATATGGATAGTAATTATACCAATATAATAGCAGTATATAGTAATAATGGCAGAAACAGTATATATAATAATAATAATAGTAATAGTAGTAGTAATAATATAATAATAATAACATGTACACATGTATAAATATGTGTATATAGACTAATATATACGAAGAATATACAGAGTATGATATAATATGATGTGATATATAGTATATAGTAGGGTATAAATATAAGTACTTTACTATACAATATACTATCAGTGTAAGAATATGTAGACATATTAGTATGTCGTCCAAAATATGATAAAAAAGTCATAGGTTAGTATGTCGTCCAAAATAAAACATTGTTCTAATAACTAATGTGGCATTTATTGAGATAATTCTCTGTGAATCTTATTAAGAGAAACAAGTTCTCATCAGTTTATATCAACAATTATCTCCATTAATGTCTCATTATTACTTGTTGAGCTGTTTTGCTCCTGAATGAGGATTTTGCTTTCAAACACTTGATAAATATGGGCTATACAATTAGAATTTGATTGACTGAGAACGACAAACACTCGATAAATAGTACAACATTTTACAGACATGACGCAGATCTACAATGTGTTTTACCTCCTCGTTGTTTTCACAATGCATAACCATTATATTGATATATATTGGACATCATTATAGATATTCTTTTATTGCTCAGCCCTAATTTGACCTTTATTAAAATGTAAATGTCACCGTTTGAGCTCCATCTAAATGTGTTTTATATGAACTAAAGTGACTCAGTTGAGTCACAAAGACATCGATAGACTCAATTTAATATGTTAAAGTAGAGTCTATCTATTCTATGAATATCCTGTTATAATTCAGCTTCTTACTGGACCAGATGGACATTTTGCCCAAAAGTTGAACTCCTTCATTTCCTATCCCTGTGGTTGTAGTTTATATAGGAACATTTGTTACCACCTAGAAATGGAACAGCAGTGTGTTAGCTTGTAAAATAAAAAGGTTAGTATGTCGTTTAAAATATGATAAAAAAGTCATAGGTTAGTATGTCGTCCAAAATATGATAAAAAAGTCATAGGTTAGTATGTCGTCCAAAATCACCTCAAAAAGTCATAGGTTAGTATGTCGTCCAAAATATGATGAAAAAGTCATAGGTTAGTATGTCGTCCAAAATATGATGAAAAAGTCATAGGTTAGTATGTCGTCCAAAGTATGATAAAAAAGTCATAGGTTAGTATGTCGTCCAAAATATGATTAAAAAGTCATAGGTTAGTATGTCGTCCAAAATATGATAAAAAAGTCATAGGTTAGTATGTCGTCCAAAATATGATAAAAAAGTCATAAGTTAGTATGTCGTCCAAAATATGATGAAAAAGTCATAGGTTAGTATGTCGTCCAAAATATGATGAAAAAGTCATAGGTTAGTATGTCGTCCAAAATATGATAAAAAAGTCATAGGTTAGTATGTCGTCCAAAATCACTTAAAAAAGTCATAGGTTACTTTGTCGTCCGAAATATGATAAAAAAGTCATAGGTTAGTATGTCGTCCAAAATATGATTAAAAAGTCATAGGTTAGTATGTTGTCCAAAATCACCTCAAAAAGTCATAGGTTAGTATGTCGTCCAAAGTATGATAAAATAGTCATAGGTTAGTATGTCGTCCAAAATCACCTCAAAAAGTCATAGGTTAGTATGTCGTCCAAAATATGATGAAAAAGTCATAGGTTAGTATGTCGTCCAAAATATGATGAAAAAGTCATAGGTTAGTATGTCGTCCGAAATATGATAAAAAAGTCATAGGTTAGTATGTCGTCTAAAATATGATAAAAAAGTCATAGGTTAGTATGTCGTCCAAAATCACTTAAAAAGTCATAGGTTAGTATGTCGTCCTAAATATGATGAAAAAGTCATAGGTTAGTATGTCGTCCAAAATATGATAAAAAAGTCATAGGTTAGTATGTCGTCCAAAATCACTTAAAAAAGTCATAGGTTACTTTGTCGTCCAAAATATGATAAAAAAGTCATAGGTTAGTATGTCGTCCGAAATATGATAAAAAAGTCATAAGTTAGTATGTCGTCCGAAATATGATAAAAAAGTCATAGGTTAGTATGTCGTCCAAAATCACTTAAAAAGTCATAGGTTAGTATGTCGTCCTAAATATGATGAAAAAGTCATAGGTTAGTATGTCGTCCAAAATATGATAAAAAAGTCATAGGTTAGTATGTCGTCCAAAATCACCTCAAAAAGTCATAGGTTAGTATGTCGTCCAAAGTATGATAAAATAGTCATAGGTTAGTATGTCGTCCAAAATATGATTAAAAAGTCATAGGTTAGTATGTCGTCCAAAATATGATGAAAAAGTCATAGGTTAGTATGTCGTCCAAAATCACCTTAAAAAGTCATAGGTTAGTATGTCGTCCGAAATATGATAAAAAAAGTCATAGGTTAGTATTTCGTCCAAAATATGATAAAAAAGTCATAAGTTAGTATGTCGTCCGAAATATGATAAAAAAGTCATAGGTTACTATGTCGTCCAAAATATGATAAAAAAGTCATAAGTTAGTATGTCGTCCAAAATATGATAAAAAAGTCATAGGTTAGTATGTCGTCTAAAATATGATAAAAAAAAGTCATAGGTTAGTATTTCGTCCAAAATATGATAAAAAAGTCATAGGTTAGTATGTCGTCCAAAATATGATAAAAAAGTCATAGGTTAGTATGTCGTCCGAAATATGATAAAAAAGTCATAGGTTAGTATGTCGTCCGAAATATGATAAAAAAGTCATAGGTTAGTATGTCGTCCGAAATATGATAAAAAAGTCATAGGTTACTATGTCGTCCAAAATATGATAAAAAAGTCATAGGTTAGTATGTCGTCCAAAATATGATAAAAAAGTCATAGGTTAGTATGTCGTCCAAAATCACCTCAAAAAGTCATAGGTTACTATGTCGTCCAAAATCACCTCAAAAAGTCATAGGTTACTATGTCGTCCAAAATATGATAAAAAAGTCATAGGTTAGTATGTCGTCCAAAATATGATTAAAAAGTCATAGGTTAGTATGTCGTCCAAAGTATGATAAAATAGTCATAGGTTAGTATGTCGTCCAAAATCACCTCAAAAAGTCATAGGTTACTATGTCGTCCAAAATATGATAAAAAAGTCATAGGTTAGTATGTCGTCCAAAATATGATTAAAAAGTCATAGGTTAGTATGTCGTCCAAAATATGATAAAAAAGTCATAGGTTAGTATGTCGTCCAAAATATGATTAAAAAGTCATAGGTTAGTATGTCGTCCAAAATCACCTCAAAAAGTCATAGTATGTCGTCCAAAATATGATGAAAAAGTCATAGGTTAGTATGTCGTCCAAAATATGATAAAAAAGTCATAGGTTAGTATGTCGTCCAAAATATGATACAAAAGTCATAGGTTAGTATTTCGTCCAAAATATGATAAAAAGTCATAGGTTAGTATTTCGTCCAAAATATGTTGAAAAATAGTCATAGGTTAGTACGTCGTCCAAAATATGATAAAATAGTCATAGGTTACTATGTCGTCCAAAATATGATAAAAAAAAGTCATAGGTTAGTATTTCGTCCAAAATATGATAAAAAAGTCATAGGTTAGTATGTCGTCCAAAATATGATAAAAAAGTCATAGGTTAGTATGTCGTCCAAAATATGATTAAAAAGTCATAGGTTAGTATGTCGTCCAAAATATGATTAAAAAGTCATAGGTTAGTATGTTGTCCAAAATATGATAAAAAAGTCATAGGTTAGTATGTCGTCCAAAGTATGATAAAATAGTCATAGGTTAGTATGTCGTCCAAAATCACCTCAAAAAGTCATAGGTTACTATGTCGTCCAAAATATGATAAAAAAGTCATAGGTTAGTATGTCGTCCAAAATCACCTCAAAAAGTCATAGTATGTCGTCCAAAATATGATTAAAAAGTCATAGGTTACTATGTCGTCCAAAATATGATGAAAAAGTCATAGGTTAGTATGTCGTCCAAAATATGATTAAAAAGTCATAGGTTACTATGTCGTCCAAAATATGATAAAAAAAAGTCATAGGTTAGTATTTCGTCCAAAATATGATAAAAAAGTCATAGGTTAGTATGTCGTCCAAAATATGATAAAAAAGTCATAGGTTAGTATGTCGTCCGAAATATGATAAAAAAGTCATAGGTTAGTATGTCGTCCAAAATATGATTAAAAAGTCATAGGTTAGTATGTTGTCCAAAATCACCTCAAAAAGTCATAGGTTAGTATGTCGTCCGAAATATGATAAAAAAGTCATAGGTTAGTATGTCGTCCAAAGTATGATAAAATAGTCATAGGTTAGTATGTCGTCCAAAATCACCTCAAAAAGTCATAGGTTACTATGTCGTCCAAAATATGATTAAAAAGTCATAGGTTACTATGTCGTCCAAAATATGATGAAAAAGTCATAGGTTAGTATGTCGTCCAAAATATGATTAAAAAGTCATAGGTTACTATGTCGTCCAAAATATGATAAAAAAAAGTCATAGGTTAGTATGTCGTCCAAAATATGATAAAAAAGTCATAAGTTAGTATGTCGTCCGAAATATGATAAAAAAGTCATAGGTTAGTATGTCGTCTAAAATATATTGAAAAATAGTCATAGGTTAGTATGTCGTCCAAAATATGATTAAAAAGTCATAGGTTAGTATGTTGTCCAAAATCACCTCAAAAAGTCATAGGTTAGTATGTCGTCCAAAATATGATAAAAAAGTCATAGGTTAGTATGTCGTCCAAAATATGATAAAAAAGTCATAGGTTAGTATGTCGTCCAAAATATGATAAAAAAGTCATAGGTTACTATGTCGTCCGAAATATGATAAAAAAGTCATAGGTTAGTATGTCGTCTAAAATATGATAAAAAAAAGTCATAGGTTAGTATGTCGTCCAAAATATGATAAAAAAGTCATAGGTTAGTATGTCGTCCAAAATATGATAAAAAAGTCATAGGTCACTATGTCGTCCAAAATATGATAAAAAAGTCATAGGTTAGTATGTTGTCCAAAATCACCTCAAAAAGCCATAGGTTAGTATGTCGTCCAAAATATGATTAAAAAGTCATAGGTTACTATGTCGTCCAAAATATGATGAAAAAGTCATAGGTTAGTATGTCGTCCGAAATATGATAAAAAAGTCATAGGTTAGTATGTCGTCCAAAATATGATAAAAAAGTCATAGGTTACTATGTCGTCCAAAATATGATAAAAAAGTCATAGGTTAGTATGTTGTCCAAAATATGATTAAAAAGTCATAGGTTAGTATGTCGTCCAAAGTATGATAAAATAGTCATAGGTTAGTATGTCGTCCAAAATCACCTCAAAAAGTCATAGGTTACTATGTCGTCCAAAATATGATAAAAAAGTCATAGGTTAGTATGTCGTCCAAAATATGATTAAAAAGTCATAGGTTAGTATGTCGTCCGAAATATGATAAAAAAGTCATAGGTTAGTATGTCGTCCAAAGTATGATAAAATAGTCATAGGTTAGTATGTCGTCCAAAATCACCTCAAAAAGTCATAGGTTACTATGTCGTCCAAAATATGATAAAAAAGTCATAGGTTAGTATGTCGTCCAAAATCACCTCAAAAAGTCATAGTATGTCGTCCAAAATATGATTAAAAAGTCATAGGTTACTATGTCGTCCAAAATATGATGAAAAAGTCATAGGTTAGTATGTCGTCCAAAATATGATTAAAAAGTCATAGGTTACTATGTCGTCCAAAATATGATAAAAAAAAGTCATAGGTTAGTATGTCGTCCGAAATATGATAAAAAAGTCATAGGTTAGTATGTCGTCTAAAATATATTGAAAAATAGTCATAGGTTAGTATGTCGTCCAAAATATGATTAAAAAGTCATAGGTTAGTATGTTGTCCAAAATCACCTCAAAAAGTCATAGGTTAGTATGTCGTCCAAAATATGATAAAAAAGTCATAGGTTAGTATTTCGTCCAAAATATGATAAAAAAGTCATAGGTTAGTATGTCGTCCAAAATCACCTCAAAAAGCCATAGGTTAGTATGTCGTCCAAAATATGATTAAAAAGTCATAGGTTACTATGTCGTCCAAAATATGATAAAAAAAAGTCATAGGTTAGTATTTCGTCCAAAATATGATAAAAAGTCATAGGTTAGTATTTCGTCCAAAATATGTTGAAAAATAGTCATAGGTTAGTACGTCGTCCAAAATATGATAAAATAGTCATAGGTTACTATGTCGTCCAAAATATGATAAAAAAAAGTCATAGGTTAGTATGTCGTCCGAAATATGATAAAAAAGTCATAGGTTAGTATGTCGTCCAAAATATGATTAAAAAGTCATAGGTTAGTATGTTGTCCAAAATCACCTCAAAAAGTCATAGGTTAGTATGTCGTCCGAAATATGATAAAAAAGTCATAGGTTAGTATGTCGTCCAAAGTATGATAAAATAGTCATAGGTTAGTATGTCGTCCAAAATCACCTCAAAAAGTCATAGGTTACTATGTCGTCCAAAATATGATAAAAAAGTCATAGGTTAGTATGTCGTCCAAAATCACCTCAAAAAGTCATAGGTTACTATGTCGTCCAAAATATGATATAAAAGTCATAGGTTACTATGTCGTCCAAAATATGATGAAAAAGTCATAGGTTAGTATGTCGTCCAAAATATGATTAAAAAGTCATAGGTTACTATGTCGTCCAAAATATGATGAAAAAGTCATAGGTTAGTATGTCGTCCAAAATATGATTAAAAAGTCATAGGTTACTATGTCGTCCAAAATATGATAAAAAAAAGTCATAGGTTAGTATGTCGTCCAAAATATGATAAAAAAAAGTCATAGGTTAGTATTTCGTCCAAAATATGATAAAAAAGTCATAGGTTAGTATGTCGTCCAAAATATGATAAAAAAAAGTCATAGGTTAGTATGTCGTCCAAAATATGATAAAAAAGTCATAGGTTAGTATGTCGTCCAAAATATGATAAAAAAGTCATAGGTTAGTATGTCGTCCAAAATCACCTCAAAAAGCCATAGGTTAGTATGTTGTCCAAAATCACCTCAAAAAGTCATAGGTTATTACTATGTCGTCCAAAATATGATGAAAAAGTCATAGGTTAGTATGTCGTCCAAAATATGATAAAAAAGTCATAGGTTAGTATGTCGTCCGAAATATGATAAAAAAGTCATAGGTTAGTATGTCGTCCAAAATATGATAAAAAAGTCATAAGTTAGTATGTCGTCCAAAATATGATAAAAAAGTCATAGGTTAGTATTTCGTCCAAAATATGATAAAAAAGTCATAGGTTAGTATGTCGTCCAAAATATGATAAAAAAGTCATAGGTTAGTATTTCGTCCAAAATATGATAAAAAAGTCATAGGTTAGTATGTCGTCCAAAATCACCTCAAAAAGCCATAGGTTAGTATGTCGTCCAAAATATGATTAAAAAGTCATAGGTTACTATGTCGTCCAAAATATGATAAAAAAAAGTCATAGGTTAGTATTTCGTCCAAAATATGATAAAAAGTCATAGGTTAGTATTTCGTCCAAAATATGTTGAAAAATAGTCATAGGTTAGTACGTCGTCCAAAATATGATAAAATAGTCATAGGTTACTATGTCGTCCAAAATATGATAAAAAAAAGTCATAGGTTAGTATGTCGTCCGAAATATGATAAAAAAGTCATAGGTTAGTATGTCGTCCAAAATATGATTAAAAAGTCATAGGTTAGTATGTTGTCCAAAATCACCTCAAAAAGTCATAGGTTAGTATGTCGTCCGAAATATGATAAAAAAGTCATAGGTTAGTATGTCGTCCAAAGTATGATAAAATAGTCATAGGTTAGTATGTCGTCCAAAATCACCTCAAAAAGTCATAGGTTACTATGTCGTCCAAAATATGATAAAAAAGTCATAGGTTAGTATGTCGTCCAAAATCACCTCAAAAAGTCATAGTATGTCGTCCAAAATATGATTAAAAAGTCATAGGTTACTATGTCGTCCAAAATATGATGAAAAAGTCATAGGTTAGTATGTCGTCCAAAATATGATTAAAAAGTCATAGGTTACTATGTCGTCCAAAATATGATAAAAAAAAGTCATAGGTTAGTATGTCGTCCAAAATATGATAAAAAAGTCATAAGTTAGTATGTCGTCCGAAATATGATAAAAAAGTCATAGGTTAGTATGTCGTCTAAAATATATTGAAAAATAGTCATAGGTTAGTATGTCGTCCAAAATATGATTAAAAAGTCATAGGTTAGTATGTTGTCCAAAATCACCTCAAAAAGTCATAGGTTAGTATGTCGTCCAAAATATGATAAAAAAGTCATAGGTTAGTATGTCGTCCAAAATATGATTAAAAAGTCATAGGTTACTATGTCGTCCAAAATATGATAAAAAAAAGTCATAGGTTAGTATGTCGTCCAAAATATGATAAAAAAGTCATAAGTTAGTATGTCGTCCGAAATATGATAAAAAAGTCATAGGTTAGTATGTCGTCTAAAATATATTGAAAAATAGTCATAGGTTAGTACGTCGTCCAAAATATGATAAAAAAGTCATAGGTTAGTATGTCGTCCAAAATATGATAAAAAAGTCATAGGTTAGTATGTCGTCCAAAATATGATAAAATAGTCATAGGTTAGTATGTCGTCCAAAATATGATTAAAAAGTCATAGGTTAGTATGTCGTCCAAAATATGATGAAAAAGTCATAGGTTAGTATGTCGTCCAAAGTATGATAAAAAAGTCATAGGTTAGTATGTCGTCCAAAATATGATATAAAAGTCATAGGTTAGTATGTCGTCCAAAATATGATTAAAAAGTCATAGGTTAGTATGTCGTCCAAAATATGATTAAAAAGTCATAGGTTACTATGTCGTCCAAAATATGATGAAAAAGTCATAGGTTAGTATGTCGTCCAAAATATGATTAAAAAGTCATAGGTTACTATGTCGTCCAAAATATGATAAAAAAAAAGTCATAGGTTAGTATTTCGTCCAAAATATGATAAAAAAGTCATAGGTTAGTATGTCGTCCAAAATATGATAAAAAAGTCATAGGTTAGTATGTCGTCCAAAATCACCTCAAAAAGTCATAGGTTATTACTATGTCGTCCAAAATATGATGAAAAAGTCATAGGTTAGTATGTCGTCCAAAATATGATAAAAAAGTCATAGGTTAGTATGTCGTCCGAAATATGATAAAAAAGTCATAGGTTAGTATGTCGTCCAAAATCACCTCAAAAAGTCATAGGTTATTACTATGTCGTCCAAAATATGATGAAAAAGTCATAGGTTAGTATGTCGTCCAAAATATGATAAAAAAGTCATAGGTTAGTATGTCGTCCAAAATATGATTAAAAAGTCATAGGTTAGTATGTCGTCCAAAATATGATAAAATAGTCATAGGTTAGTATGTCGTCCGAAATATGATAAAAAAGTCATAGGTTAGTATGTCGTCCAAAATATGATAAAAAAGTCATAAGTTAGTATGTCGTCCAAAATATGATAAAAAAGTCATAGGTTACTATGTCGTCCAAAATATGATAAAAAAGTCATAGGTTAGTATGTCGTCCAAAATATGATAAAATAGTCATAGGTTAGTATGTCGTCCAAAATATGATGAAAAAGTCATAGGTTAGTATGTCGTCCAAAATATGATAAAATAGTCATAGGTTAGTATGTCGTCCAAAATATGATTAAAAAGTCATAGGTTAGTATGTCGTCCAAAATATGATAAAAAAGTCATAGGTTAGTATGTCGTCCGAAATATGATAAAAAAGTCATAGGTTAGTATGTCGTCCGAAATCACCTCAAAAAGTCATAGGTTACTATGTCGTCCAAAATATGATTAAAAAGTCATAGGTTACTATGTCGTCCAAAATATGATGAAAAAGTCATAGGTTAGTATGTCGTCCAAAATATGATTAAAAAGTCATAGGTTACTATGTCGTCCAAAATATGATAAAAAAAAGTCATAGGTTAGTATTTCGTCCAAAATATGATAAAAAAGTCATAGGTTAGTATGTCGTCCAAAATATGATAAAAAAGTCATAGGTTAGTATGTCGTCCAAAATATGATAAAAAAGTCATAGGTTAGTATGTCGTCCAAAATATGATAAAATAGTCATGTTAGTATGTCGTCCAAAGTATGATAAAATAGTCATAGGTTAGTATGTCGTCCAAAATATGATAAAATAGTCATAGGTTAGTATGTCGTCCAAAGTATGATAAAGTAGTCATAGGTTAGTATGTCGTCCAAAATATGATAAAAAAGTCATAGGTTACTATGTCGTCCAAAATATGATAAAAAAGTCATAGGTTAGTATGTCGTCCAAAATCACCTCAAAAAGTCATAGGTTAGTATGTCGTCCAAAATATGATAAAAAAGTCATAGGTTACTATGTCGTCCAAAATATGATAAAAAAAAGTCATAGGTTAGTATTTCGTCCAAAATATGATAAAAAAGTCATAGGTTAGTATGTCGTCCAAAATATGATAAAAAAGTCATAGGTTAGTATGTCGTCCAAAATCACCTCAAAAAGCCATAGGTTAGTATGTCGTCCAAAATATGATAAAAAAGTCATAGATTACTATGTCGTCCAAAATATAGATAAAAAAGTCATAGGTTAGTATGTTGTCCAAAATCACCTCAAAAAGTCATAGGTTAGTATGTCGTCCAAAATATGATAAAAAAGTCATAGGTTACTATGTCGTCCAAAATATGATAAAAAAGTCATAGGTTAGTATGTCGTCCCAAAATATGATAAAAAAGTCATAAGTTAGTATGTCGTCCGAAATATGATAAAAAAGTCATAGGTTACTATGTCGTCCAAAATATGATAAAAAAGTCATAGGTTAGTATTTCGTCCAAAATATGATAAAAAAAAGTCATAAGTTAGTATGTCGTCCGAAATATGATAAAAAAGTCATAGGTTAGTATGTCGTCCAAAATATGATAAAAAAGTCATAGGTTAGTATGTCGTCCAAAATCACCTCAAAAAGCCATAGGTTAGTATGTCGTCCGAAATATGATAAAAAAGTCATAGGTTACTATGTCGTCCAAAATATGATAAAAAAGTCATAGGTTACTATGTCGTCCAAAATATGATAAAAAAGTCATAGGTTAGTATTTCGTCCAAAATATGATAAAAAAGTCATAAGTTACTATGTCGTCCAAAAATATGATAAAAAAGTCATAGGTTAGTATGTCGTCCAAAATCACCTCAAAAAGTCATAGGTTAGTATGTCGTCCAAAATATGATAAAAAAGTCATAGGTTACTATGTCGTCCAAAATATGATAAAAAAAAAGTCATAGGTTAGTATTTCGTCCAAAATATGATAAAAAAGTCATAGGTTAGTATGTCGTCCAAAATATGATAAAAAAGTCATAGGTTAGTATGTCGTCCAAAATCACCTCAAAAAGCCATAGGTTAGTATGTCGTCCAAAATATGATAAAAAAGTCATAGATTACTATGTCGTCCAAAATATGATAAAAAAGTCATAGGTTAGTATGTTGTCCAAAATCACCTCAAAAAGTCATAGGTTAGTATGTCGTCCAAAATATGATAAAAAAGTCATAGGTTACTATGTCGTCCAAAATATGATAAAAAAGTCATAGGTTAGTATGTCGTCCAAAATATGATAAAAAAGTCATAAGTTAGTATGTCGTCCGAAATATGATAAAAAAGTCATAGGTTACTATGTCGTCCAAAATATGATAAAAAAGTCATAGGTTAGTATTTCGTCCAAAATATGATAAAAAAAAGTCATAAGTTAGTATGTCGTCG